>NC_048301.1:97298731-97483204 GCF_013100865.1 Trachemys scripta elegans
AAAAATACCAGGAAAAGAACCTGCATATGGATCCATATGGAGGGTAGGTAAGACAGTGGGCTTTAAGTACATATTTGTTATCAGCATTCATAGGGTTATTACTTCGTCATTATATTTTACCTTACTGTCCTTTAAACATTCTTGTTTTACTGTAGTCAATGTCTTTTTTCCCTTCTGTATATATTTTGTAGATTCACAACCAGTATCCAACAGAGTTTGAATTCAATCAATATTTCTTGAAGTTCTTAGCTTTCCACTACGTTTCAAATAGATTTAAAACATTTCTTCTGGATTCAGACTATGAAAGACTAGAACATGGTATGTGTAGAAGAATGTGGTTGATGCTCATTCATTTTTTTTTCATTTCTTTATTATTTTACACTTTTGCCGTTAATTAATATTTAGTTCACAGGAGTCTTTCCATTGTGAGATGGTGCTAATGATTACATTGCAACCAACTAGAAACATAGAAAAATTTACCATGTGCTATATAAGTGCCTGAGGTGTACTGGAATTAATTCTGCGTACAGAGTCATTGGCAGTTATATTTGGTGAATGAATAGTTCCTGAACCATGCTAAAAGGGAAAGAATAAAAGGGTAAGAGAAATGGAAAGAATAGTTATAATTGCCAGAACCTTGCTTCACTTTCCAGTCCACTCACTTAATACAATTTCCCCTTCCATCTGCCTGCTCTCTAAAGAACTTTTTTTTTTATTACAGAAAAGAGGTCCTGGGATTCATGAGATTGTATGGCATTTCCATAAAGGAGAGCCTTTTTCCCCTTCCTCGTGAACGCCTGTGTTTTTCTTTTACTTTCTTCCTCTGTCTCTTGCAGGCTAACTTGCTTCATCTAAGGCCCTACCTCCCTTCTGCATTCTCAGCCCTACCTCTGTCAGACTGATCACTCAGTCACATCCACCTTTCTCAGGCTTGTCTCTGAGCATATGCAAGAAGCAAAGGGGTAGTGCAAACTCTGAAATGAACAGTTTTCACAGAGAAATCAGGTTTTTCATGGCAAGCAGTCAATTTAATGCGTTCTGTAAAAGCCCAAACGATCATGAAATTAATCCAGGCACTGAGCAACCATTCTATTTCTGCACAAAATACTGATTTGTATGTTTTTTAAACTAGTGTCATTTTATCATAGTTATGAGACTCCCAACAGAGTGGTGATGCTTTCAAATATCACCACGCCAAGAAGGAAATAGTGGCTTCAGTGAAATCAATGACAAAACTACCGTTGACTTCAGTGGAGCCTGGATTTCACCCCAAGTCTCTGCTCTCAGACTTGTACTTCCAAGTCCACATTTCAGGTGGTGATATTGCACAATAGAACAACAATGTATCACAAGTTATTGAATAATTATAACATTTTTAATGTGTATATATAGTACACTAAGTGGCAGCTAAAGTGCAAAAACAAAAAGTAAATTTAGAACAAACCTTCTCATTAACAACACCTCAAGTACTGCAGTAGGCTTCAGAATAAGAATGCAAATGTCGCATTATAGAATGTTTATTTTCATATCAAGTTGGTGTTCAGGCAGCAAGAATGGCAATTATACTGCACCACATAAAATTCTTTAATGTTATTTTCATCAATTCAGACCTCTTAAGTATTGGGCATTTTTGCAATGTTTTCATTCCTTGATAAATGTCATAAAACAAAATCCTTCTGATTATGCTTTACCATTTGTTACATGTCACTAGAAATCCTTCTTTTACCTTTTTTTCCTATAGGGACATTGTTTGAAGATAAAGGAGACAGACATGCCAAAAAGGGAATCTGTATTTGGGAATGTATTGAAAAAATGCACAAAAGGAGCCCCATTTTCTTCAATTACCTATATGCACCTGTTGAAACAGAGGTATGATATAGAAACTTCTATGTTGTTTGTTATTCTGAATGATTCTCTAAGTAGTTTGCCACTTGTTGAATTGGTCTAGACCAGTTTCAGACATTTATTATGCTAAGTAACTCTGCTGAAGAAATGTTAAGAAATATTAATAGATCATTGCAATTTCTCACTAGTTTATATCACTAGTCATGCAAATTATTTAAGACTCATATTGGTAAATTGTAAAGGGGAAAGTCCTAGAACATTTACTCATCCACGTGTGTCCCACTAACATAAAGAAGACTACTTAGGTGCATGACATAAGATTAATTATGTGAGTAATGATTGCAGGAGCAGTCTTAACATTTGCACATGACCATAAAAAGTAAATCTAAATAAAAATTATGAGGAAACAAGTTAAAAGTAAATATAAGTCACATTGGTAGTGAGACACATTTCATAAGATCCTGATACATTGCATTGCATGTCATATCATTGCCGGATAGGATCATATATTGATCACATTTAGCTGTATCTTGAATAATTTTATAGTGTCAATATTTATCATGTACCATGACCCATATCTCTTCTAGTTAGAATTATTTTCTAAGTATAAAGTACTGTGTCATGAACAATACTTGTCCATTAAAACATTGAGTAAAATATTAAAGGTATGCATGGCAGCATACAGATTAATAATATTGATGCATTGCTTTCCACATTTAATGCTATTTATAAACTAGTCTAATCTTTGATCAACAAAACATGTATAAATATTTCAATTGGGGAACCATATATGTTTCATTGTCACTACATGTGTTCTATCGTTATAAAATTAGCACCTCTGATCAGTTAGTGTTGACAAACGGAGATTTTCCCCCTGTTCAGCTAAATGAATCGTAGTCATGATGCAGAACCTGGACTGCGGGTTGCTTTTAAAATAGGGGGAATGGGAGAGGGTATCAGGGTTCCAACTGAGACATAAAGGAATTGTACGTATGTAAGTATGTACGTACGTACACATAGTGTGCCTCCGTTTTATTATCTTGTTAGCTGAAAAGATGGACAGATAAGAATGGCTCATACTTCTCCATTTATATTCCACTGTTGATGTGCATGTGTCCCATGCACTCAATTTCAGATTCTTTTGGCCAGCAGCATCCATTGGAGCTGCACCTTTGCCCTGAGTATCCTTGTGTCTCCCACCTGAGGACATAAAGGGCAAGGTGACCCTAACTGTCCCTCAAATCCTTCACCAGTAAAAAATGCAGGTGTTAAAAGATTCCACAGTAGTGGGAAGGGCAGATCGTGGAATACATATGGACAACACATCTCAAAGAACCGTAGTTATTGTAAGGTAAGTAATCATTTCTTCTGTGAGTGCTTGTTCCTTCTCACCACCTGTGGCTACAAGTTGGAATGTGCAGTATCGGTGCATCTCACACACTGTGCAATCTACCCATTGTATTGTAAACAGATAGCTATTTCACAATTTGTTAGCTGGTAAAACCTAAGAGGGTAAGGGGAGGAAAGACCACCAAGCCCACAAAGGAAAATGATCCAGGTCTCCTTTATCAGATCCTTCCATGAGAAACCAGAAATCCCCTCAAATTTTCTTGGAAAAAGGCCCAGTGAGGGTTCCTTGGCACCCATCACTGTGCGTCAAGACCAGGTTCATCAGTACTTCAAAAATTACCCGTTACCAACCCTTTGTCCCTGAGGGCCCCAGTGCCAATAGCCCCAGTACCAACACTGTCCATACACTTACCCCTGGCTCCAGCATACTCAGTTCCAAGGGACCTTATGGTTTCCTCATTATTGGACTCACCGTTATTATTAGTACAGAAGGTACTTCCTCCACAACTAGCTGCCATCCCCATTCTGGTACTGAGCACATCAGCAGAACGAATCAGAGTGCAGTCTGGTGATGCTCCCAGCATTCCATCTGGCACTGTTGCAACCCTGCAAAAGAAGCACTTCTTCTCTTTCCCAGGCTCTGAGAATAGCAGGGGGCATTACCAGTTCAGTACCTGGAGTCTAGCTATTCAGATCCATACGCTTCAGAGAGGGAGTATAGGACTCATTATTAATGTCCCAGACATAGAACTCTAAGAGGGATGCAACGTAGTCCAGGGCTAGATCACCTTCTCCCCCACCTCACAAAAGGGCACTACAGCCAACCATGACTACAGTGCTGCTGACTGGACAGACTGGTCAGAGCTCTGACGGGGATTTGCTGGCAGAGGACCCACCCCATACAAGCACCTATCTCGTTGTTGTATCTGGCAGAGGCTATGGTAGCCACATCTACCTCACTCCCAGACAACTTCAAAGCATTCCATGACTTGCTCTGTAGGCTGGTTGATACACTGGAGATTCCAGTGGTAGTTGTCTGGAAGACATCACGCAAACTCCAAGGGCATCCCACACACCTCTGTGGCCTGGATGTCTTGTAATGCCCATGAATGAGAGGCTCTTAGAACAGGCAGTTACTCTGACAGATGCCTACTTCTTTGTCACCAACATCAAAAACAGTAAATCATTGCTGCTAAGTGCCTTCCTAAGGCTTTGAGCAATTTTACATACGTCCTACAACAGGATCTCTGGTTGTCGCAAAGGCTAATGAAAAACACAGAGTCAGTAAAAATTTACACCTTGAGACAGATACAAGAAATTCAGTTTATTTGGCTGAAAATATTATTTATCATCAAGGCTACAAATGAGAGGTGCAAGTTACAATTGAGGCTCTTCCATTTGAAGGATGCAAACTTTTTAATATAAAGATTAATGAGGCTTGTATGCTCTGTGAAAGGACTCTCAAGTGATGCTGCAGTTCCTAAGAGTCTATACTCATGCACCAAAGAGAGAGTTCTTTAAGCCTCAACCGCATCAAAGGCAGCCAATACTGTACTCATTATCGACAGTCTGAACCATCCAGGAAGCAACGGAAATGTAAGAAGAGGAAATCATGTGCCTTTACTACCACATCTTCTCACCAGCCCTGGTCATGATCAAAGCAGCAGATTTGGCTCCTTGGTCGGGGGCAGTACAGTTCTCTTGGATTTCCCGCTTATATCCCCTCCGTTTATTTTATTTTTGTGGGGTCTGGAACATCATTACAGACTGTTGCGTCATGGAAATCATAGAGGTTGACTACTCGATCCAATTCCAGACACTCCCCACACACCACCTATTTTCCCCATCACTTTTCAGGGACCCATCTCACGACAGCATGCTACATCTGGAGGTGCTGTCATTTCTGAGGATATGTCAACCCTGGTGCTGGAGATATAATTTCGAGCTCAGGTATATATACCTGTGCTAGCTCTGATCAAGGTAGCGTTCTAAAAATAGTAGTGTAGCCATGGTTGCACAGGCAGCAGGACAAGCCAACCGATCC
This sequence comes from Trachemys scripta elegans, assembly GCF_013100865.1. Classification (NCBI taxonomy): domain Eukaryota; kingdom Metazoa; phylum Chordata; order Testudines; family Emydidae; genus Trachemys; species Trachemys scripta. The sequence goes on from NC_048301.1 coordinate 97,303,971, forward strand.
AAGTACCTACTTAGAGTTTCAGAAAGAATTGTACTTGGGGTAGCTAGCCCATCACACTGCTCATGCAGCCACAGCTACGTTGCTATTTTAGAGTGCTAGCTTGGCACACTTACCATAAATATATCTTCCTTAGCTGGCCATTATGCCTTCAGCTCCAGTGTAAACACACCCCAAATCTCATAACAGTGGAAATAGTGCTTCCAGAATACAGAGGGTAACAGGGTTTATTCCCATTACTTTCTAATTCTTGAGAAGAAGAGTGGATGGCACCTTATTGGACTTGAGACAATTGAACATCTTCATTCACAAGCTCAAGTTCAGGATGGTAACCCTGGCCTCGATAATTTCCACCCTAGATCCACCTGACTGGTATTCAGCTCTCAACTTCCAGGATGCTTATTTTCATATAGTAATTCATCCTACCTACAGAAAATATCTAAGTTTTCAGATAAGCAATTCCTACTACCAATACAGGGTCCTATCATTCACGCTATGGAGAGTGGCAGCGGCATAGGCGCTGATTCCGTGGGTGCTCCAGGCCTGCACCCACCTGTAGCCCACTCCCACCGGTAGCCCACTCCCACCTCCTCCTTCTCAGCACTTCCCACCTGCCGGCGGCCCCGCCGATCAACTCCTCCCCCTCCCTCCCAGCGCCTCCCACCCACCACGCTCAGCTGTTCCACGCCAGGCAAAAGGTGTTTGGGGGGAGGAGCGGGGACAGGGTACACTCGGGGAGGGGGCGGAATTGGGAAGGAAGAGGCGAGGCAGGGGCAGGAAGAGGCAGAGTGGGGGTGGGGGGGCTGGGTGAAGGGGTGGAGTGGGGGCAGGGCCTGGAGTGGAGCAGGGGTTGAGCACCCCCGGGGCAAGGAGGAAGCCAGCACCTGTGGCCAGCCATATTCACGAAAGTTCAGATTTTCAAAAGTATTTTGAACTCCATACAGCAAACTCTGCACCTTTTTGCCTCTTTAGGACTAAAAGAAAGCAAAGAGATGTCCGTATTAGTTCCTATTCAAATGATAGCATTAACAGGGGCAGTTGTGGACTCCACAACAGCAATGACCTATCTGCCACTCGAAGGATTCCAAGCCATAGGAGATCTGGCCAACCACCTGCTAGCTCAACACAAGATATCTGTAAGAATTTGTCTGACTCCTAGGGCACATGGCCTCCTGCACATATGTAACTCAGCATGCCAGACTACACCTACGTTGCAGGTAAAGATGGTTAAAGTTGGTACATCAGCCCAACAAACATCACTTGGATATGACAATGCAGGTCCTGCCAGGACTCCTATAATAGGTCCCTCTTCGTCATTGCCATCAAATACTCTGGGGGCAGATATCTCCACTGGTGGGAAGGGAAGCCCATTTAGACAACTTTCAGTCTATCGACTCCTCAAAAAACCCAGCTTCTCATAAACATTTGAGGACTAAGGTTTGTTTAGCATGCACAGTTTTCCTCTCTGTTCTGAAGTGTCTAACAATTCAGATCGTGACAGATGAAGCCATACCAGTGTATTACATAAACAAACAAGAGGCGCACAATCCACCCCTCTATGGGCAAGTCTACATTACAGTGCTACATTCGCGCAGCTGTACCAATGCAGCTGCGCCGCTGTAGTGCATCTGGTGAAGACGCGCTATGCTGACGGGAGAGAGCTCTTCTGTCGAGATAATTACTCCACCTCGGCAAGAAGGGGAAGCTATGTTGGTGGGAGAGTCTCCTGCTGATACAGCACCAGCATGGACAACACGAAACTTGCATCACTTCGGGGGAGAAGGGGTATCTTTTTCACACCTCTGAGCAATGTACGTTAGATCAACTTAAGCGATAATGTAGACTTGCTCTATGTCAAGAAACAGCAAATCCATGGAATTACAAGATTATTCCAATAGCTTTACACCTACCAGGGTTGCAAAATATGCTGATGGATCACCTCAGCAGACAGTTGCCAGTGACCATGAGTGGTCAGTAAAGGATAGTGTTATCCAAGACATATTGATCAAGTAGGGTCATCCAACCGTAGGCCTCTTTGCCACCAATGAAAGAAAAAGTGCCACAAGTTCTTGTCCAGAGGAGGGCAAAGTCAAAGATATCTGTCCAACTCATTCCTGATCCACTGGTTCTCAGGCCTCATATATGTTTATCCTCCAATTCCATTGATCTTAAGAGTTCTCAGGAACTTCAGGCAAGACTTAGCCAGGATGATCATCATAATAACATGAGCATGGCAAAGGCAGTCCCAGTTCTCAGACCTAGTGAATCTCTTCATTCAACTTCCAAGTCAGTTGCCTCTGCTCCCAGATGTGGTATGCCAGGCTGAGGACAGAGTCTCCATCCAGAACCCTCTTTCTTGCATTGCATGGCATGAATACTGGCTGGTTAACATAAGTAGGGCAAACCTATTCAACTGAGATACAAAACAATCTTATCCGCAGTAGAAATGACTCTGTGAGGCTTACCTGCTCAGTCAAGGAAAGAGATTCACTGTCTGGGCTCAACAATACCAGTTGTCTCCACTGAAGACCCAGATACCTGACATACTAAATTACCTTCTGCCCTTAAAGAGCTCTGAACTATCTCTGATCTCCCTGAGGATCCATTTAGCAGCCATCTCAGCAATCCACCCTCCAACACAGAGATATTTGACATTTTGACACCCTACAGCAGCTAGATTCCTGAATGGCCTTATGCGGGTATATCCCTTTGTAAGTTGCAATAATATTTGCTAAAAGGATAGGGGAGCTATCAGCTCTCATGTCCAGACCTTCATACAGTTTTTCATAAAAATGGAGTCACCTGGAGACCTAAACCAAAATTCTTGCTGAATTGTCCTTCTACATGACTAGGACTAAACCATTTAGGGTATCCCCCAGATTATTTGTAGTTTATGATGACAGGTCAGGCAGTCTCAATGCAGAGACATTTCTAAATATATTGTACTATGAAATAGCCAACTTAGGATCCACTCCACAAGAGCTCAAGTAATGCACAACCCACAGTAGAAGCATCGATATCTGATGTCCATTTCAGCTATCTGACAACAATGATTGTCAGATGTCCATTTCAGTAGGGTTGTCTGACAATCATTGTTTAGGTAAGACTCCTAGCATCCATCTCCTGTGATCTAGGTCACTGCTTGCTAGTCACCAACAGTAAAATATATATGTGGACAAGCACTCAGAGAAGAAGAAATGGTTATTTATCTTACAGTAACTGTGGTTCTCTGATACGAGTTGTCCACATATATTCCACAACCAGTCCTCCTTTTCTGCCACTACATTGTCCTATAATATCTAAATTGTGTTTTGGCAAAGGAACTGAGGGACATTTGGGTTGCCACACCCTTTATGCCCTCAGGTGGGAGGCACTAAAACACTTGGAGTGCAGGCCTGGCCACAATGGACACTGCTGGCCAAAAGAATCCGAACTCAAGAGTATGGGGCATATGAACACCACCAGTGGCTTATATATGGACAACATATTTTGAAGAAGTACAGTTACTGTGAGGTAACTATTTATTTTCCTTGATCTGACATCTTTTATGGAGTTGTATCCCACAGTCATGCACTGAAAATTGTAATTCCAGATCAGCACACACCAGTTGCAGTGCTACATTAAATTTCAGGAGGATAGTCTGCAAAATGTAAAATATTGGATTTGTGTTGAAACTGAAAATTTCCATGTGACACTAGTTTATTGGGCTTTGTTTCAAACAGGCATTAAAACCAAGTGTAAATATGTCCAGCCTGAAAACATGGGATTACTATATGGAAGAGACCTTGGCCACAGGTCCTTCCTATGATTGGACCGTGGTTACTGCAAAATGCAACACTTCAGAGGAAGCTGACCAAATGGATGGTTCATTTCCCCAAAGTAGGAGGAAAATAGTGTGGCCATGCTATGATGATGTTAGCAAAGTGCAACCTGATGCAATCACGAGCCTCTTAAATGTAAGTATAGATGCTAACAAAGACAGATCACTGCAGTTTATTACACTTATCAAATTCATAGCCATTTAAGTCATTGCCTTATAGATGTGCTGTAAAAGTAAATATTAGGTAAAAATAATTGGTTTAATCTCCAAAGAGATCTGGGGTCAGAAAGTCAGTCAAACATCTTACAAAAGGTTATGCTGTTCTGGATGAATTCAATTCTGTAAATAGGTTTTAATACTTACCTTTTTTACATTGTGAACTGCAGCCAATAATGAGGCAATTTAGGTATATCTTACTTGTTATTCCTTAAAAGCAAGGCCTTAATACATTTTTTCACTTTCCTTTTTAAATAAAAAAGTAACTTGTATAATAGATTTTCTAGCTATCTTTTCCCAGAGTTTTCAAAATTGTAACCTCATATTTTGCAAGGAATGTTATCTCATTTGGGGCAAACTCTGGATTCTGTCTGGATTGCAGCAGTACTTTACCCCCCCTGTTCTTGTCCCTGTTCACCATATAGTTTAAAGCAAATGAAGTATAAGGTGTCCAAATCTCTGTGCCTAGCTCATAGCATGTCCATTAGTCCCAGCTTCTGAGTGTGTCTCCTCTTTACAGAATCTGGAGGCAGCTAAAAAATGGTGTGTAGCAAGTATGTGTAGTAGGCCTCATCCCTTCCTTTTGGCTCCCAGAAGGTTGCCTCCAATAACATAGAAGACCCCTCAGAATTGGGCTCTAAACAAAAAGTTTTAAACTATAACCAACAGATTGCCAAGCCCCTTGGGCAAATGGCCCAAACTGTTCTCTGTCTTTCCCCAGCCCAGCACTGATAAGGAAGACAATACAAAAAGTAGAACAAGCAGAAGTAATAATAGGGTTGCCAACTTTCTAATCACACAAAACTGAACACCCCTGCCCCACCCCTTGCCCTGTCCCAAGGCCCTGCCTCCCAATAGCTCCATCTCCCTCCCTTTGTCGCTCGCTCTCCCCCACCCTCACTCACTTTCAACAGGCTGGAGCAGGGGGTTGGGGTGTAGGAGGGGGGTGAGGGCTTTGGCTGGGGGTGCAGGCTCTGAGGTGGGGCTAGGAATGAGGGGTGCAGGGTGCAGGAGGGGGCTCCTAACTGGAAGCTACCAAGAAAGGTTATATTCCCAAATTTCACAACAAGAACATGTTATTACAGTTTGGAATTCTAAATCAAATAAGTCTTTGTTTTGGTTCCCCCTTTTAATACACTTGGTTTATAAGAAGTGATATCCATGTTATGTAAATGTTGGCAATGTTTAATGCTAATGTCACGGCATTGGATTTGCTCATTTTAAATAGTTTTATAAAATATATCCAATCCTTATCATTATCATATTTCTTATATGGCAAGTGGAAATGGAATTTGTGTGCTCAAGATGCAACCAGCCTGAAATGTATATCCTCAAGAAAACACTTTTTTATTGATTTCAGGAAATCGAAAGACTGGAGAATAAATTAAATCAGAGCCCAGAAAGGTGGCAGCTCTTGTGGGAAAGGGTCTCCGTGAATCTTAAAGATGACACAAAACAAGACAATGTAAGTGGTGGAAGGGTCTAATTGACCACCTGACATGCTCAGGGTCCAATTGACCCCATTTGACATTGGGAAGGAATTTTCCCCCAGGTCAGATTGGCAGAGACCTTGGAGGTTTTTCGTCTTCCTCTACAGAATGGGGCATGGGTCACTTGCAGGTTTAAATTAGAGTAAATGGTGGATTCTCTGTAACTTGAAGTCTTCTAATCATGATTTAAGAACTTCAGTAACTCAACGAGAAGTTCTGGGTCTAATCTATTACAGGAGTGGGTGGGCAATGTTCTGTGGCCTGCAATGTGTAGTCAGACTAGATGTTCATGATGGTCTGTTTTGGTATGATGGTCTGTTAAAGTCTAGGAGTCTAATTATAATTCAATCTCAGCTATATAGGCTATCTAGGAGAGTGACAAAATCACTGTATTTGTTGGAATAAAGCATTGCTTTCTAAAAAACAATGTATTCTAAACCATGCTACTGGCTTTGCATTGCTGCATGTGGAAAAATATGTATTCCTATGACATTTACTACTTTTGTATCTTGAAGTAGATTGATAAATATAGAGCAAGATAAGCATTTTAATAATACACAATGGTGTAAAATTAGATATTTATAAAGCTTTCTGGGGCCTGATCCTGCAAACATTTACACATGTGAGTAACTTTGCTTATGGGAGTAGTTCCTTGGACGTCAATGGGATCATTCAGATGTGAAAATTCAATTTTGGATCCACACTTTATAATCAGGCCTTCAATACTCTGGGCCTAATCTTTTACAACAGCTGGTTATTTACATGAGGTGAGGAACTGATCCTCTGTGTATTATACATTCCTGAGCATATTTTTAGGGTTTAGCAAATAATAAAATCCAGGTCAAGCAGTGGCAAATATATTTTAGATGGAAATGTTGAATATTTGGGTGGGAATATTGAATATAAATATAAATTGTAGATAGTTAAGCATTTTATCCACCGTACAAAATTTCATTTACTATAGACCTACTGTTACTTTCAATCACGGCTTATATTTCATGTTGCATATCTGCTGTTCAAGAGCATAACAGAATCCGAAAATCAGGTTCTTTCTTTATATAATGTTTAGCATATCACGTTAGCATAACACTACAAAATCTTTCTCTGTAAAGATACCATCCACCAGATTCTCAGTTTTGATTCTTAGATCTTTGGTGCAAGACTAGTGGATCTCCCACTGCTCCCAAAGTATTTTTCCCTGAGGGCAGCTGGAACAGAACAGAGCACATGCCAGGCCCTCTATTTGACATCACACACAGATACCCAGACTGGAATATTTATATCCTTCAGGGGACAGAACAAAACATCCAGTAGGGGGCCTAGCTAACACTCTACTCTGCTACTATTACTGCCCTCAGGGGAGTCCATTCTTTAAGAGTTTCTGGCATTCTGCCAGTCTTGCTCAAAGAAGCTAAAACACAAACTAGAGAATCCTGTCAGATCAGAGAGGCAAAATTATGTGTAAGTAATTTTCTTATCTCTTAAAATATTTACTTGGAGATTCAGCAAAAACACTTAGTTCTTTTAGAAAGCCAAATCTCTGAGAGCAAGTTCTTTATTTTAAATTATATTCAGAGTCATCTCTAATGTGTGGTTTATGTGAAGTCAAAAAATTCAGTAACAAAAAAGCTCCATACCTATTGTGGTCATTTTTATTCTTACCAGGAATCCCAGGAATAAAAACAAATGTTTGAGCAAATCTTCATTTTTCAAGTACTCAGCTGTCTAGCTGCTGCTAGTGCTGCCATCTAAGAATTAGTCAAAACACGCCAAATAAAACTGAAGGATCTATTATATCAGGGTACAATGACCTTTAAATGTAGATTTATGTAAAACTAAGTTATATTTCTAAAATGATGCAATAATCAACACAATTTGCTGTGTTAAAACTTGCAGTCCAACTAATACTATGCAATTAAAATTTAAACATCAGCCTCTGAACTGTTCTGACCACTTTTGAGTTACCACTGTGGACAATGATGGAAGGAATAAACAATAGATTCTCACTCATTTGAATTAATGACTGGGAAGCTCATGACCAACTTTTCCTAATTAGCACAATTTTTTTAAAAGGTGATGGAATTGGAAAATGTAATTTGCTAATTTATTTTATATGGATAGTTTGTTTTTTTAATATTTCACAATATGGATGTATAAATAAATGTTCTCTATTATATTTAGTAAAAATGCAGAAGTCTTTCTGATGAGATGAACTACAGTTCTCTGCTATTAAAACTTTACATTATGGATTATGTGGAGGGAGGTGTGAGTTTTGTGGCTGGGGCTTTTTGTTTGTTTTGCTGTAATACTACTTATAATGTATTCATTTTGGCAGTTCTGTTGCTTAATTCAGCAGGTAGTCACATTTTAGAAAATTTCTTAGTTCTAAACTTAGCTAAGCCTCTCACTCAAACTTTGTCATTTATCTTCCTTTTTAGCCCCGAAGACATCCTTCTGGCTCATCAGGGATAATGTCTACTAATCCACATTCCTATCAGAAGAGGTCTTTGCTGCATTTACCTGACAGTGGTCTGGGTGAAGAACAAAGTGCCAGCATCTCTCCCTCTAATGGAGTGGACAGACGAGCAACCACACTATACAATCAGTTCACATCAAAGAATGATGAGAATAGGTAAACTGACTAATTGCTGGATATTACTGAAACCTCATTTTCAGGAGGGAAGTGATTTACAAGAATGCATCACTGCTGTGTGTCATACTCCAGGGAGTCAAACAGGTGATAGAATAATGATGAATGTAGTGGAATGGTGCATATGTCTGCCCTAGAAGTAAAAAAGTAGAATCTCCCTAGACATGGAACTCTCTGCTGCCTTTTTACTGTTTCTTCCAAAGTTTTTAATTCTACTTAGTTGCTTTTTTTGTTCTTCTATCTTAAAAAATATTTTGTGTGAATTAGGTGTTCGTACAAATGAGGAGTTAATAGTGCTGCTGAGAATCAGGGATGAAGAGAGAAGATATCACACAAGCTTCCCCCTTAGGTCTGCTATCTCAGTCCTGACCTGGGCCTTCCTTGAGTGCGGATATTTCTCCTCATATCAAATTGGGTGACAATTTAGTCACATGGGTAAATAGGAGATAGGACAATATCATCAAATTCATTTTTATTTGTGCCTTAATCCAGGATTTAAAAACAGTTGTCCAGAGGTGGTATGGTAGTACATTAGACCACTGTACTATCTAGACAATTATTGAATAATTTAGCATTTGGCCATTAAGAAACTTTAGCCTGTAATGCGCTCAGTCAGAATAATCTTACTGTTAATACACAAAAACAAAACAAAGCATTTGAAACGAGGCAGCCATAGTATCTTTAAGTCTGCTTCAGTGCCTCGACACAGTGGGAAATTATGGTGCTGATCAATGGGCCCACAGCCCCAAGTGATGGATCTTCTAAGTGTTTAAAGTTGATTTTTAATTCTGTAGTGAAAGCGGTTCCTAAATAGTTAAAGACCAATGTATGCCTTATGTGCCATGGTATTGAGGCTATTAAATCAACATGTACGTACTAAACCTTTTTGGTGATAAACATATGCTCCTTCTGTTCAAGGTCTTTTGAAGGTACACTTTACAAAAGAGGAGCTTTGTTAAAAGGTTGGAAACCTCGCTGGTTTGTACTGGATGTGACAAAACACCAGGTAAAACATTTTTAGCAAACTGGATTTTTATGTGAATAACTTATTACAGTTTTACTCAATAAACATATAGAAATAGTTTGATTAGTACAAAAAAATCATAAAATAATAGAAATGTAGGGCTGGAAGGAACCCGGAGAGGTCATCAAGGCCAACCTCCCACTCTGAGGCAAGACAAGTATACCTAGACCCTCCCGAACAGGCATTTGTCTAACTTGTTCTTAAAACCCTTCAGTGACAAGGATTCCATAACCTATTCCAGTCCTTAAGTGACCTTATAGTTAGAAATGATTAGTAATGATTATTTGCAAATGCAGCTGTACATAGTATTTCTATACAGATATCAATCTGTGTGGCTGGTATACCTTATAGTCAATGTGAAGGTAATCATTTTGTTTTTTAAAACAGAGATAACGATCTAGTATATAATTTTAAAGAAACTCCATGAACTGGTGGTAGTCTAGTATTTTTTGAGTGAAAACACTGTTTGTTGCTTTATACTTTATACAGAAAGACAGTCCTTGCGTCAAGGAGTTTTCAGTTGAAAATGGCAGTATATTGGCCCACCCAGAAACAATTGTATTAAAACTTGCTATCTTCAGAAGGGCATTAGCCTGTTGGTCAGTGTTGGGCATTAACCTAGTCTTTCTGTGTGAGCCCTGTGAACTCTTCAGCAGTCAAAGCAGTTTAAGAAACCGAACACTCTCTGAAATGAACAGTCCAAAAAGCCAGAAAGTATTGTCCAGTATGCAAGTAGAGATCTGAGAGATAATTTTGGAGTTTGGAGTAGGGTTGCCAACTTTCTAATCGCACAAAACCGAACACCCTAGCCCCACCCCTTCCCTGATGCCCCACCCCCTGCCCCACCCCTTCCCTGAGGCACTGCCCACTACATTCCCCCTCCCTCGATGGCTCGCTCACCCCCCCCACCCTCACTCACTTTCACTAGGCTGGGTCAGGGGGTTGGGGTGCAGGCTCTGGGGTGGGGCCAGAAATGAGGGGTTCAGGGTGCAGGAGGGGGCTCCGGACTGGGCCAGGGAGTTGGGGTGTGGGAGGGGGTGAGGGCTCCAGCTCAGGGTGCTGGCTCTGGGGTGGGGCCATGGATGAGGGGTTCGGGGTGCAGGAGGAGGGGGCTTTCTGGCTGGGAGGTGGGTCCGAGGGATTTGGAATGTGAGAGGGAGCTGCAGGTTGAGGCAGGGGTTGGAGGGTGTGAGGGGGTATGGGTTCTGGGCTGGGATGAGCGGTTTGGGGTGCAGAAGGGGGCTCCAGGCTGGGGGGTGGGACTGATGGATTTGGAATCTGGGAGGGAGCTGCGGGTTGAGGCAGGAGGTTGGGGTGTGGGAGGAGTGAGGGCTCTGGACTGGAGGTGCTGGCTCTGGGGAGGGGCCGGGGATGAGGGGTTTGGGATGCAGGAGGGAGCTCCAGATTTGGGAGGGCTGGGGTATGGGGGTGGGGCTCGGGGTTGGCGCGTGGGCTTACCTCGGGCGGCTCCCAGTCAGCAGTGCAACGGGACTAAGGCAGGCTGCCTGCCTGTCCTGGCTCTGTGATGTGCCCCAGAAGTGGTCAGCAAGTCTGGCTCCTAGGCAGGGCAGGGCATGAGGCTCAGCAGCACGCGCTGCTCTCACTTGCAGGCACTGCCCCCCCAGCTCTGCCAATGGGAGTTCGGAGCCCCGTACTCCTCCCCCCCACCCCCGGCCTAGGAGCCGGACCTGCTGGCCGCTTCCAGGGTACCAGCCTGTCTTAGCTCCGCAGCACTGCCAACCGGACTTTTAATGGAGCCGCCAGGGTCCCTTTTTGATTGGGTGTTCCAGTCGAAAACTGGACACCTGTCACCTGGTCACCCTAGTTGGGAACAAAATTAATTCAATCATCCCTGTCCAGACTGTAGTAGTTATTATACATTCCAAGCATGCATTTTTTTGACTCGTTCATTCATTCTTGGTTTCAGAGTAGCAGCCGTGTTAGTCTGTATCCGCAAAAAGAAGAACAGGAGTACTTGTGGCACCTTAGAAACTAACAAATTTATTAAAGCATAAGCTTTCGTGGACTACAGCCCACTTCTTCAGATTCATTCTTGGAGCACTTCCCTTTCATATTTATTTTCATGAAGCCTATCCTATGCAGATAAATTGAAGTCCAGTATACATTGTAGATTTATCAATCTGGATTGCCATAATAGAAAGGTCCATTAACCTATTATCAATGTTTATAATGCAATGACCCACATATGATACAACTTCACTGGAATTTTTTTGTCTAAATATCTTCAAATCATGAGAACCAAAAGTGAAATCCTGGCCCCACTGAAGTTATAGGAGTTTTGTCATTGATTTCAGTGAAGCCAAGATTTCACCCACAAAGTTTATTTCTAAAGTCCCCTGAAATTCCAGTTCTTGGTATAACAGCCATTTCAGACAGACGTGTATGGAAAACCTTTGGTCTGTCTTAGTGAAATCTGTCTTTACTGGTTTCAGTACATTGAGTAGCATGACCATTCATGTATATACTAACAAATTAGTGCACAGGAGGTAAGCACAGAAAATCTGTTTACTGCTTTAGACATTGAACCCTGCTTGCAATGCACACCCAATTCAGTGATGGCACTTACGGCCTAATGAACTTTAAAGAATGTTGGTCATTATCACACAAGCCTTTACTCATGCAAATAGACCTTATTTACATAAATTGGCTCAGGGGTGCATAACTAAGGACTAGCTTTTAAATAGCCAGTAGGGCCTTGTCCATAGAAGAAAATTGTGATAGAAAATGTTAGTTAACAGGTTTTACTTAACACAGTGTTAAACATTATTTTCTCCTGAGTGTGGACAAGGGTAGTCATCTTTAAAAGTGTTAACTAATTGTGATTAAAACTGGTGTCCCTCCTTGCACAAGAAGACATACTTTCTCCCAGTATGTACAAGGTGTTCCTCTTTAATATTTTAATTGTTTCTATAGCCAAATCTCCTAGGAAACATTGTTCATGAAAGAGAGACATATAAGGGTACATCTTCATTACCCGCCAGATAGTAATCGATCCCCGAACACGCTCCCCGTCGACTCCGGAACTCCACCAGAGCGAGAGGCGGAAGCGGAGTCGATGGGGGAGCCGCGGCTGTCGATCCCGCACCATGAGGACCCGACGTAAATCGATCTAAGATACGTCGACTTCAGCTACACTATTCTCGTAGCTGAAGTTGCATATCTTAGATCGATTCCCCCCTCCCCCCCGCCCCAGTGTAGACCAGCCCTAAGCAATATCCGGCGGGCAACAGAAGGAAGTAAATCTGTTTTGGAAGGACTCCATTTTCCCTTTCCTTTAAGAAAGGGTTTGTCTTTACTTCTTGCATCCAGTGTGCAAGGATGGGTTGTTGTTTTTAATATGCAAATACCAGATTTTCTTTTGTGGAATTGTTTGAATACTGAAAGTAATTTAGTGGAGTGGTTATCATTGAAACCACCATGTCTTTGTAGAAAAGCTGCATTAAACCACTAAGTATAGTATAGGAAAATGTCAGTTTTACATGTAATCTGTAATTACCTAAATTATACCTGAGTTTTTGTTGATCACTTTCCATTTAAAATACAGGAAATAAAAACTTTTGTTAACTCTTTGGTGCAAAACATGTTCGTTAGTTTCCAAGCAATGGACAGGGGAGTACTGTGTCAGGATAGCCTGAATCCTCACATCAGAGTCGTTCCCTGGGTCAGCTTCACACTTGTCTCACAGTGCAAAGCTGCCATAAAGGCAGCAAGTCTGGCCACATGAGGATTCCCCCAGTTTGGACAATCACAAGATGGGATATTGCTACTGTAGGAACTCCTTTGCTAATTCCAAAATTCCCAATACAAGCTGTCGCTTGGACATGCCCTACTGCCTGGTGATGCCAGCTGTTACACTGTCCATTTGTAGTCATAAGTAGTTCAGTTTATAGCAGATCTCAGGCTTTTGCAAGTGACTCCTCAAAACCAGCCCAACATCCAGTGCCCCACAATGAGGGCACACAAAGGAGGCTTAAAAGAACTTTTTGTTCACTCTCAAAACCCCAGAAGCTGTGCCAGGTACAGAAAGGATGAGCACAAGGATCTGGCCCCAAATAGTGCATTTGTCTGTGTATTGGTTTATATATTGCATTTGGTTGGTTTGTTTTCCCTTTTGTGTTCTAGCTGAGGTATTATGATTCTGGTGAAGACACAAGCTGCAAGGGACACATTGATCTTGCAGAAGTCGAAACAGTGATTCCTGCATCTCCAACAATTGGCGCACCAAAGCATGCTAGTGAAAAAGCATTTTTTGATGTAAGTATACTTTTTCTTTGCTGGCCTTCATTAGAGATTTTTCTTCCTTTGTTATGTTCTTCCTATCACAGCCATTCCTGCTGGCTGGGCACTTAAGAGATTTCAAGTTAACTCACTATCAAGGGAAGTTGCACAATTAACCAGTGATCCACATTCTCAACCCAAAGTGAAAATTCTGAACATTAGTATATTCAAGCAAAATGAAACGCTTCAGATATCAGAGCTTAAAAGAAAGTTTGCAAGTTCCTGAGCTGTATCTTCTAAGTCTATTTTTCGATCTTATACACTTTTATTTTCATTTTGCAGCTGAAGACAAGTAAACGGGTGTATAATTTCTGTGCCCAAGATGCACAGAGCGCCCAGCAATGGATGGACAGGATCCAGAGCTGTATTTCAGACGCGTAGCAGAGACTACCCTTCCACTGCCAACTGCAGAAGAGAAATGCTGTCAGCACTTCATGTTGCAAGAAGATACATTTTAAAATGCTATTACAGAACAAGCAACCTTCCTTTCAATTCAGTCATAAATACTCAGTATATGCTGAAGCATCTTCTCTGTTTAAGTATTATAACCACTGTAACTTCTCTTGCTAGGAGAACTTTTCAAATTAGTAATCTGTTTAGCCTGAAATATAACTCTTTTCCATATGATTCCTAGCTAAATGAGCCTGCTCTACACACTGAAATATGCTACCATCTAATACTGTTTTTCAAATCAGAGTTGCATCAGAAAAACTGTCTAGCTAGAATTGTGGACATTTTTCCTCAAATAGTGTTCTGTTTTCACTGCGTTTTAATATTTAAACAAAATGGTCCAAATTTTCAAGCTAGTTGTGTATCTGGAAGAACATTTCTACAGTTTCTAAGAAAAGTTTAGGTTTGTGAATTCAGTGACATGCATAGCAGACTGGCAAATGTCACTTAATATTTTTAAAGACCAAAAATCAAAACCTTAATTTTCAAAAAAAGGTTTCTTCTCAAATCTACTAGCTGCTCTCTAACCTCTTGCTCTAAATCATGCTTCTGCAATTTTACTGTTAATATATGGCATTTTAAGTTCCCGCTGTTTAGCTAAAGAATATGCTTTTTGGGTATTCTATTTGCCCATTATAATAGGATAATGGAAAGAAAACTGGCTGATAATAACAAGAAGAAACTGGTCACAAATTGAAACATTTATAGGAGAAAAATCTGAGTATGAAAAGTTGTATATGTTTATTTATGTTCTGTTCTGCTCACTGTAAAGTAAAAAATAACAAACACAATGATAAATGCACTAAACAATAAAGCAAACACTTGCACTGAAATAGTTGAAATGCAGACATTTTGCGGGACAGAGGTAAGTTATTTATAGCAGAACAATGCTAGCTAGATAACCTTTACAAATACTAAATATGTACATAATTTGGTTTGATGTGATTTGATACTTTAAAAACATTTTTGCACATAAATTGGAAGACTGTTTTAGATTTTTACATTTAGTAACATTGTGTTTGTTCATCTTAAAATCTTTGAGGAATGTTGTTGGGTTATTTTTATATATAGCCCAAAATTACTAGAGGTTTTATTTGCTACAGTTTGTGATGACATGGAGTGGAGTCTTTAGATAAAAACCATTGTGAGGTTTTTTTTAATGTTAATATGTTAAATATCCAACTAATATTTCATAGAGTTTGTATATATGATTTGGTATTTTCTGATTTTTTTTCCAGACATTCTGCTTATAATTGTTAATATCAGACTAACCTAACTGACTTCATTTATAGGATTTCAATTATTAAATAGTTTGTCACCTTTTTTTAACCACTTTTCATTTTTTGACTGAATAATATTCAATTTCACACTGCACACAGAATAGGAAATGCAGCTGTTTTAATACATATGGAATTTTTTTAAAGGAATGAAGGATTTTTTTAGCATTTTCAACTGATAAATCTCCACCTGTGAAAATGGTGTTTGCACATTTGTATTTTTCTGTGTATATGAAGTACTTTTATATGTACTTTGTAAAATACTGATCCCACTGTTTTTAAGGTTATTTGAAAATGTACACAACACATCTTATTTTGTAACTAGGTTATTTTAACTATTTTATGTATGTTACATGACTTATGTATGCTAACCATCTTGTAATAAATACACTTCTTTTTTTAAAAAAATCCTTCCTTTACTGTGAAAGATTATATCGGTATAGTGCAATACTCACAGAATAAAGATCTTATTATATCTTGTACCATAACACAAAATCCCAAACTACCTGGTATTAAAATGAGTGGGGTTTTGTGTATACTTGTATATATTCCTATACAAAAAATGCACATTGAGAAATCTTAGCTAAAAGTTAAACATCTATCAGCAAAAATGCTATAAACCGAGGAAATTTGAATTTAAAGCAACAGTATCATCCATAATTCAGTCTCAATTTACATACCTTTCCCAAAGACCAAACACATAATTATTGCACTTAGTCATTAAATAATAACATTAGGTATAAAGAAACCAGAACCTTCACTGCACAGTTTCTCAACACAACTCTGCCATATGTCAAAGCCATATATCTTACTTATTTATACAATTTTATATTTAAATTAACTAGTTTATAAGAAATTAAAAGGTCAGAGTTGAAAATGTGCATCTGAATTTGGTCCTTATTTACTGGATGCATATGCATTTGTGCAGGAGTTGGAATGGAAAAGGAGTGTTATAGAGGTGAGCAGTCAGTGACTCTAGTTGGATATTGTGAAGCTTGAGTGGTAAGGTTTGTAAATTGAGTTTGGTGTGGCTATTAAGGTTTCTTAAAGTGTTGATCTCAGTTTTTAGCATCTGCGTCAATGGAAAATGCACTTAACTCAAAAAATTCTAAATAAAACACTAAGTTTTAAGTATAAATGTCAGTTTAATGTTGGATGTGGTTAAAGGGGAGGGCATGAAGGGTGGTAGTCCTGGGAGCATAGAAGAGGCAGGGTCAACGGATGTTGGTTGATGGGACAGCGGCAATGAGGTTGTTGGCCTCAGCAAGAGTCAAGAAAGAGAGGAGTTGGGGGCGGGGGCAGGGTAGATATGGTGGTGTTGATGTAGCATAAGATTTGGGAGCCATGGAGCTGGTGGAGGATAGCAACAGAGATGAGTAGGCAAAAGGGAGTGTTGAGACACAGTGACACAGGCTATGGAAGCCTCTCCCCACAGTGGGCAGAACTTCCCTTTGCTGAGGGAATCCCCGACTTTTCTGTGGGGATTCCCAGCACAGAGAAACCCACCCAGGCAGGAGGAGATTTCACAGCACTTTCCTATGGAAGAGCACCTCCTCTGTCATGCACCATCAGTACTCCCCTGCTACGAACCATTAGAACCCTGCCCATTGGAGAAGGGAGACATATTATCAAGGGTCATATATAAAGTGCTGGGGGTAGCTTGCCCTCACTTCTTCTCACTGACAACATCTCTCATAACAAATGATAGGGTGACTTACTTTTTGAAAAAAAGATGTTTAGAATATGTGAACATTGATACTTGAATGTCATATTACCAATGTCATGGTAATGTTTGGTTCAATAAAAGATATTACCACATCCACCTTGTCTTTCTCATATTACTAACCTCTCCTTCACATCCAAAACACAATGGGGGTTGGGAGATAGGGTTATAGAAACCCTTTGTGACGGGTTGGATCACAGAAACCCCCTTGGGAGCTGCCACCCGATGTGCAAAGACTACCCCTGCTTCTGTTTTCCCTGCCAGCTCAGGACTCCAACACCCTGTCTTGCTGAGCCAGACACTCCCGTCTGGCTCCAGACACAGATCCAGGGTCTGAATCTCCTGCCCCAAACCTGCAAGTTTACCTGAAAACAGCTCATAGAAGTGCGCTTGTCTTTAGCACTCAGATGCCCAACTCCCAATGGGTTCTAAACCCAGATAAATCCGTTTTACCCTGCATAAAGCTTATGCAGGGCAAACTCATAAATTGTTCGCCCTCTATAACACTGATAGAGAGATATGCACAGCTGTTTGCTCCCTCAGGTATTAATACATACTCTGAGTAAATTACTAAATAAAAAGTGATTTTATTAAATACAGACAGTAGGATTTATGTGGTTCCAAGTAGTAACAGACAGAACAAAGTAAGTCACAAGCAAAATAAAATAAAATGCGCAAATCTATGCCTAATCAAACTGAATACAGATAATCTCACCCTCAGAGATGCTTCAGTAAGTTTTTCTCAGACTGGACACCTTCCAGGCCTGGGCACAATTCTTTCCCCTGGTACAGCTCTTGTTGCAGCTTAGGTGATAGCTAGGGGATTCTTCATGATGGCTCCTCTCCCTCTCTCTTCTGTTCTACCCCTCTATATATCTTTTGCATAAGGCGGGAACCCTTTGTCCCTCTGGGTTTCCACCCCCCCTCACTGGAAAAGCACCAGGTTAAAGATGGATTCCAGGTCAGGTGACATGATCACATGTCACAGCAAGACTTCATTACTCACTTGCCAGCACACACATATACAGGGAGACTCACAGGTAAACAGCCATCTGCAGACAATGGGAGTCATCATGATTCCACAAAAAGAAGAACAGGAGTACTTGTGGCACCTTAGAGACTAACAAATTTATTAGAGCATAAGCTTTCGTGGACTACAGCCCACTTCTTCGGATGCATATAGAATGGAACATATATTGAGGAGATATATATACACACATACAGAATGACAGGTTATAAATTTGTTAGTCTCTAAGGTGCCACAAGTACTCCTGTTCTTCTTTTTGCGGATACAGACTAACACGGCTGTTACTCTGAAACCTGTCATTCTGTATGTGTGTATATATATCTCCTCAATATATGTTCCATTCTATATGCATCTGAAGAAGTGGGCTGTAGTCCACGAAAGCTTATGCTCTAATAAATTTGTTAGTCTCTAAGGTGCCACAAGTACTCCTGTTCTTCTTTTTGCGGATACAGACTAACACGGCTGTTACTCTGAAACCTATCAAGATTCCAAACCATCATTAATGGCCCACACTTTACATAATTACAATAGGCCCTCAGAGTTACATTTTATATTTCTAGTTTTAGATACAAGAGTGGTACATTTATACAAATCAGATGATCATACTCAGTAGATTATAAGCTTTGTAATGATACCTTACAAGAGACCTTTTGCATGAAGCATATCTCAGTTACGTTACATTCACTTATTACCGTATTTTCTCTAAAACTATCCCAGTTACATTATATTGACTTATTATCAAGTTTTTATAAAACCATATAGACTGCACAACGTCACACCCTTAATAATAAAAATAAGCAGTCCCATGTTATGGAACTTCAGATTTATGATCAATAATTGGAATCCCAAACTTCTGGATCAGTACTTATGTAATAAAAATATAAACAACTATCAGATGCAGGGCCAGATGTTCAAAATCTGGCATCACATTCTGCACTCCTAATTGTTTGTATCTGATACTTTAACAACACCGCACAAATCTTGTGATTCTGTCCAAATATGGTTCTCTTGCCTTTTCCTCTTGCAATGTCCCTGGACTCTGTGTAAGGACTCTGAGCCATATCTCTCATTTTTCACATCCATGATCATCCAAATATTTGGCTGTTTATGATCACCCTGAGGTTGCTTTCAAGAATCAGACTGCTCACATGGATGCATCAGTTCCCCAGTTAATGCTAAAGTTCATTTTGAGTATCACTATTGCACCTGCTTTCTGGTTGTTGCCGATGTGGTGTTGGTTATTTCCAGAATTTTGGCCACTGTGTGAGCCAGAGTCTAACTTGGTGTCCATGTTCTCATGCAGCACATTCTCATTTTGTTTGTGTGCGGAATTCCTTTCTTAATTCAACAGCCAAATGAAGACACTCCGAAGTAACAATTTCTTCTTCTAATTCCTTTCTATGTTTGACTTTCCAAGATGGTAGAATATTGGTATACATGTGGCTCAAACATTAGTATGTCTTCATGTTTGATTTCAGACAGTACAGAAACCAATCCTTCTCCTTTACTTTGGATGCTAGTCCTGGGCATGATGTTAAACTGCATCCTCCGCTGCCTTGAGGATACTTCTTCGTTGAAGAAAGGCTAAGGGATCACCCCAACAGAAAAGGCGCTCACACTGAAGCAATAGGCAGTTAGCAACTCTATTTAGGTTGCTCTCTGGCAGAAGCTACCACCTCTGTGTCGCTGCACGTCCAGACTCGCTCTGGGCTTTGGATTCTGGCTCAGTGGTTTTTAAGTGGGGATGACAGATCTATGGCAGCTGCTCCTCCATAACTTTTCCTGGGCATATGCACTGAAGATCTTGACAAGATGGTTGCAGGGATCCAAGAAAGGCATAAGGGCCATGGGGCAGCTACTCTGTGCACAGTAGAGAAAGATTTGGTGCTTTCATCCACGTTTGCAGATTGAATAGGAAGTCATTGAAATGTTTTCCAGTAAATGAATGTGAAAGGAACAAAATGCAATAAAAAATGGAGCATTTCCCTTTAGCATTAATTTTGTTCATGTTTTTCAGCAAACCATGGTTCTGCCTTCCCCCTATTTTATTTTCCTCCCTCTTCCCCCAGAGCCTTTTGTTGTTTTTACTCCCCCACCTCCAAAACCTTTCTGTCTTAGCAATCATGTGGTTGTAATATAGTGTGATTAGTGTCTGTGTACTACTGCACTTTAGTGACTGACCACCAAAAAACAGAAGCCCTACTTACTACTGAAAGCTAAAAGCTTGACCCTTTGGAGCTAATGGAACAAAGTTCTAACCTAGATGGCACATATCTGTGGTTTACCTGGCAACCACAATGTATATGCAGCCATTAATATGTGAAAACTATCGTTGCAGCTGATGGTCTTGGCTCTCAACTAAGCCCTATTACTGCCACTCCTGAGAAACCCAGAAGGGTCTTTCCAGAGCAGTGAGAGACTCTCTCACCTATGGTCTAAGCACGCTCCCTTACACAGTTCCCAAACCCTGATAGAATAGGAGCAAAAAAAGATGAGATTGAAATACAGGTTCACCCATGTAATAGGTAATTTAATTTACTGTTAGATCTCCATGCAGACCCCGCAACTTGACGTTTACACTATTAAGAACTGAAGTAATATTCCACATTTCTAGCCACTGCATTAGTCTCACAAATGCTCTTTTGTTTTAACAGTGCCCCGACAGCAACTTGATCTTTGTTCTAAAATAATAATTGCTGACAGTTTCTAATCTGACGTCATGTTTTGTCCAGTCTCCTATTATAGTGCCTTCTTTTACTTGGCGCATATTGAAAATGTTCTTGCACTGAAGGGAACAGGTGATATGTTCCTTGAGCTATTTTCCAGTGCCTGCTCTTTGATGCCGATATTTCTTGTTTGTGTCTCCTCCAGGAGACATTTTCAGTTCCTTCCCTTTTGTCAGTTTAATAAGAAGTGACATGATAAAAACTGGTGGTGATCAAAAGGCTACAGTATATCAGTTTGGCAAGAGATGGGATTTTATGGTATATAGTTGTACTTGGCTATTCATCATGTGATGCTTTCAATAGAATTCCCCCTCTCCACCCCACCAAAGAGCAGAAAGAACAGTCTCAAATAAAGTAAGATTTATGTAAGACAATACAATTATTCCAGATTGTATAATGGTACAGTAGAATCTCAGAGTTACTAACACTTTGGGAATGGAGGTTGTTCATAACTCTGACATGTTCGTAACTCTAAACAAAAGGTTATGTTTTTTCTTTCAAAAGTTTATAACTGAATATTAACTTAATACAGCTTTGAAACTTTACAATGCAGAAGAAAAATGCTGCTTTTAACCATCCTAATTTAAATGAAACAAGCACAGAAACAGTTTTCTTACCTTGCTAAATCTTTTTTTAATTTTTCCCTTTATTTTTTTAGTAGTTTACATTTAACACAGTACGGTATTTGCCTTTGGGGGGTGGGGGGGTCTCTGTTGCTGCCTGCTTGCATACTTCCAGTTCCAAGTAAGGTGTGTGGTTGACCGGTCAGGTCATAACTCTGAGGTTCTACTGTATTCTGCTTTGTTATTTAACAGATCTCTTTCTTGTTGTTCAACTCAATATTATCACAGCAAAACCTTTATTTAAAGCCCTCTTCTGTTAAGCCACTACCTTCCTTAAATGACTACCCCAACAGTATTCCCCAGCATTTTTACTGTTCCAGAACCTGTATTGAGACCCCCCTCTCCACCACAATTAACCCCTGCCCCCCGAGTTGATCCTGGATGCAGCATCATGCTTTTATAGGAAGACTGAGCAGCTTTGGATTTCAACACCCATAAGGAACATACAGTTTATACACATTGATTCTGCAAACGTTCACACCAGACATGCCAAACCCATGAAAAAAATGCAGAAATTGGGCTTGTTTTTGGCTTAATTGGCTTGTGAGTTGGCTAGTTTTTGGCTTGTAGCTTTTTGCTTGTTGTAGCTTGTTACTTTTTTTTTTTTTTGGATCGGCTCCCGGCAAGCAGGGGCAAGGGGGAGAGAGAGTCAGGGCATGTTTCAGTACCACTTCTCTTCCTTATCTAAAATGTTTGATAAAATTTGTCAAAATTAACTTGACTTTAATCTTCCACTTCAGACTCCTGACTCAAATTAAAGCCTCCAGTCTCTCTCCTTTTGTGGTATGGGTATGCAGCAATGCCTGAAAACCTGGAAAATATCCCATCAAGAGATAATGCACCAGCGCCAAGAACAAACTGAAGAGTTAGTTATGGTATGTAAAAGTCATGTCATTGACCACTGTGTGTGTAATGTACATTAACAGTGTCAACATGGCCTAAAGGTCATGTAACAATCTCAAAATGTAACGTGCAGTTGCTACAGTAGTCAAACATTTGGTTTAACCCTGAAATAGCTTTTCCTTCCACTCATTCCCTTACTGATGGAAATATTTATTTGAAATTTTTGTTCATGTACTCAGGCTGTGATTGCCATGGAAAAATTAATTTTAGAAAGGTATTTGAGAACATCAATGGCTATTTCAACTGTTATTAGCTACCGCATGGCTAATCAAATATTGGCATATCGGACACATTTCTGTTGGCATAAGTTTAAAAAAAAAAAAAAAATCTGCAGCTATTTCCCAGGATATTTAATGTGTTTTAATCCACAGAATACATGTACTCAGATTTTTGTCATGTCAGTGGATTTTTCCATTTTTGCTACCAAAGTAAAAATAATGAACATTAGTACTTGTGGCACCTTAGAGACTAACAAATTTATTTGAGCATAAGCTTTCGTGGGCTACTGCCCACTTCTTCGGATGCATAGAATGGAACATATATTGAGGAGATATATATACACATACAGAGAGCATGAAAAGGTGGGAGTTGTCTTACCAACTCTGAGAGGCCACTTAAGTAAGAGAATAAAACTTTTGAAGTGATAACCAAGATAGCCCAGTACAGACAGTTTGATAAGAAGTGTGAGAATATTTACATGGGGAGATAGATTCAATGTTTGTAATGGCTCAGCCATTCCCAGTCTCTATTCAAGCCTAAATTGATTGTATCTAGTTTGCATATCAATTCCAGCTCAGCAGTTTCTCCTTGGAGTCTGTTTTTGAAGCTTTTTTGTTGCAAAATTGCCACCACAGGTCTGTCATTGAGTGACAAGACAGGTTAAAGTGTCTCTTTTTTCTCTTACTTAATTGGCCTCTCAGAGTTGGTAAGACAACTCCCACCTGTTCATGCTCTCTGTATGTGTATATGTATCTCCTCAATGTATGTTCCATTCTATGTATCCAAAGAAATGGGCTGTAGCCCACGAAAGCTTATGCTCAAATAAATTTGTTAGTCTCTAAGGTGCCACAAGCACTCCTCGTTCTTTTTGCGGATACAGACTAACACGGCTGCTACTCTGAAACCTGTCATAATGAACATTGTCACTGTCAATAAGGTAAATGATACCCTAGCAATTCGCCTATAGGCTACAAACAACAAAACTTTATTAACTGTTGTCACAAAGGAGTCAGTTTGAAAATGTGCACTTCCTCTATCCTAGGGCATCAATCCTATGCTCCCTCTGTGCTGTTCAAACACTTCCTGAAAACACAATTCTTCTGCTAAGCTGTTCCACTTTCCCCCCTTTCCTCTCCTCCTCCCTCACCCCCCCCCCCCACCTCCCCAAGATGTGTACTTCATCGTGAAATGTCTTCCGGTGTTCTGCATGCCTGAATTGTTTTGTCTGTCTGAATTAGACTTATAAGATCCTTGAGGTAGGAACAATGTCTCCTTATCTGATTGTACAATGCCAGGAACACTGGATGACTTTTAAAAATAGTGACACATATATATTTAATACATATAATCTGTCTCAGACACAGTTTCTCTTCCAGCTACTGAAACTTTCTACAGGAAAAACAATGATCATTCCATTTATCAGATGTCAACAGCCCTCCTGATTTTTTACTAATTTCAGTCTGAGTCACATGGGGATTTGGGGGGGAGGCTTTAATTTGTTGTGTTCTCACATATGTGGTGGTCCCAGTTATTCCATATTAGAAACAGAGTTTAAATTCACTTTTTGTGTCTGTTTTTCTTCTTACCAACACTGGTGAGTGAAAGTGGACAATGGAGATCAAAGGCAGATAGATTCATGTAGCCACTGACAGATTAAGCCTCGATCCTGATAATCAGCACCCAAACAGAACAATGAGTCAGTGCTGGCATGAAGCAGGTGTCAGAACAGCAAACCAGTGATTTTGAGCTGGCTCATCTCTTGTGAAGATGATCAAAGACTCAAGAGAGAGAAAGATAGCTTTTTCCCATCCACCCTGACACGTATCTTGGAGTGGATTGGGAGGAAGAGTCTAACTGGGTTTTGAGGAATCTAGGTCCCGTTTCGCCTTAATCTACTCTGATTGTAGGTGATGATGATTTCATGTGTACATGCTTCACTCTGATTAACTATATTATGTTGTTACTGTAACCCTATTATCTTGTTACTGTAGCCCTTTTCCTTCCTTTCCTTGTCTGCACCTTGTTTTGTTTATGACCTTTACTTGTTTTGTAATGTCTGAATTTAGATTCTAAATTCTTTGGACTGCCTTGGCTTGTTTCTGCAAGGTGCCTAAAACATTGTCAGATGCTCAGACATAATAAAAGCTGAAAGGTAATATTCTTCATTAGTTTTTTTAAAAAGTTTTGTGAAATGAGTGGCCAGCTCAAACTGCAAATCGTAAGTGAGACAAAGATCAGGGATGTTTGGATTAAGGGCTTTGGTTTGGTCTATTACAAGGATAAGGAGCTATTTTGTAAAATTGGGATCTGAGTCTGGATTTCAAACACTCTCAGAGTTTGACATATTATTATCTCTATTAGAAACTAGATTAACAGTATAGAGGAAAGAGGTTAACATGAAACCAACAGAAAGTAGGCTGAACTCTGACCACTTAAAATATTGCTAATATTTCTGAGTATATTTCAAGTTGAATATCAAAGTTCTCTTTATCAGACACAGCCAAGTTATTTTCAGCTTCCAGAGGTGGGTACACTGTCAAGTTTATACTTTAATTTCCAAATTTGGAGTTGCTATTTCCAAGATGCTACATACTTGTCTGTTATAGGAATCTCCCTTCCACTTTTTCAAAATGTGGGTCAGCTAGTAATATGTAATTGAACCCATATTCCAGGATAGTGGATGCCTTAAGAATAAGTCTAACAGTAATAATATTGCCCTTCTCAATAGCAGTTTCACAATGGGGTTTCTTGCACTTTCTTCCATGTTAGCTATATGGGTGTGACCGTTCTCACGGTACCTAGGACTGCGAGTCACCTTGTTACCGCTTGCTTCTCTAGCGAGAAGTAGCTTTGCTCATGGTGGCTGAGTGTTAGCTCCTTAACACCGCCAGACTGTTAGCCACTCAGACACTCTTCTCTGGCCTATCCCAGTCCCTGAGTCCCTTTAAAGCATTCCTTTGTGATATCCAGCCCCTAAGACTGGCTGCTCACAGAAATCCCAGATCCCTTGCCCCAAAGGAACAGTGTACCTCAGTTTAGTAGTTTTACCTTAAATCTCTGCTCCTGTAAAATCACCCAGCAATTGTGAACATTACAATAAAAGGTTTATTTAAGAAAGATTCCACAAGAAAAAAGAGAGTGGTGGGAACAAATGGTTACAATACAAAACAAAATCCTAAAATGTGTACTAGAGCCTGTATTTTATTAATAGTTACCTTTCCTATCTAATAGAGTAGTTTTTTCCCAAAGGTCTGTCTGGCTTCACAGGAACCAGCATCCAAACTTTCATGAAAAACACCTCCACTCCACAAGATGTTTCCTCAGTGAATAGATGCAGAATGCCTCTTCCCACTCAGTGTTACACGGAAACCATCTATTATTTCTATTAATAGACAGGACAATCCCCTGTCCCTCGTTGTTATTGTTTTTTACCTCCTAATGGCTTTGATTGGTTGCAGTTGCAGTGGTTTTCCACTGATAGTCTTAGGATGAAGCAACACTGAACAATTGAGCCTTGCAGAGTGACAACTCCCTTCTGTTTGAATGGGCCATCACCAAGACATATTGGGTATGTCTACACAGCAACTAGACATCCACAGCTGAACCAGGCTTGCAGGGCTTGGGCTGCAGGGCTGTTTCATGGCTGTGTAGACTTCCAGGCTCGGGCTGAAGCCCAGGCTCTAGGACAGGGGTTCTCACAACAAAATGTTTGGTGGCCTCAGAGTGCGGACACCAACTCTTGCTGGTGGCTGCTTTTACAAATTTTCCTAAAATACTTAATTAACTTTAGGAAAAGCAAATAAATATGCACAAATGCATGTCCAAATCATTGTAATTTTTGTTTTTTGCAGACTCGATAAAAATAGTGTAAGGTTGTATTTTGGTGCCTCGGCCCCTGCTGCCTCGCCCGGCATCCCACAGATCCCCCTGACCCCCCCCTGCCCCCCCCCCCCCCCGGGCCCCCCTCCCCCCCCCCCCCATTGCCCTAAGCTCCCTGCTGCGGCTTCGCACCCCAGGCTCACCCCACTCCTTGCCTCTTGACAACAGCGCCCGGTAAGGAGAGCTCTGATGAAGCCCCGAGCCAGAGATCCACGGCTCTGGGGGGCAGGTGAAGCCCGAAGCCCTGCCACCCCAGGGTGCTGAAGCTAAGGGAGGAGGGCTGGAGCATGAGCCCACCAACAGAGCCCCAAGGCTGAAATGGGGGGCTGAAGCCCATCCCCGGAGCCTCTGGCTGAGCCAGGGGAGGAGGACTGAGGCCCACCCCCTGAACTCTGTGGCTGAAGATGGGCGGGGGTGAGGCTGAAGCCCACCCTTGGAGCTTCTGGGCGCTGCAGGGAGGGGCCTCTGCTTTGGCCCCTCCTCCATCTCTGCCAGGAGACTGTCATAGCTGCAGGAAATAAAACCTTGTGGCTGCATTTGAGAAATGCTGTTCTAGGACTATGCAGGGTGGAAGAGTCCCAGAGCTCAGGCTCCAGCCTGAGCCCCGAAGTGTATACAGCAAGAAATAGCCCCACAGCCTGAACCTGAGTCAGCTGGCATGGCCCAGCCAGGGGTTTTTCTTTGCTGTGTAGACATACCCAGAATCCCCCGGTGACTAACTTTTACTCCAAGATCAAAAATATACTTTCAGTATAGTTATATTCTTCCTTAAATATTACCCATACGTGACACCTCATAGTGATTGAGTCGTGATAGTTCTGAGCTTTCTGTGGATTCCTTTCATATTACTTCCTATAGATAAATAGCCTGCAAGACATATTTGGTGTAGTGAGACTGTTAGGTCTGAGACATTTGTAATGAGTTTGTGCAGAACAAGGGACCCTTTGCCCAAGAGCCCTTTGTGTCACAATAGGCCACTGATCTGATCTAGAATGGCAATGCCTTGTTACAGCCTTGTGAACAATATTTATTCCCAATCCTATCTGTAGCTACGAAGGAAATTCCAGTGTTGGGTCTGAAATGCACGTTCAAGTTTTCCTAGAACCAAACCCCTCCTATTGTGTATTTTGGATGTTTTTCAAACCACGAACCATGCAGCCAATAGATCTGTTCTAGTACACACCCAGGGAAGCAACAAAAATGAAAAGAGAAGCACCCATAACTTTAAAAAACCAATCTGGGCCCAAATCTCTCTGTCTCTCTTCTGCTTTAATAAAACACTCCACAAGAGTAATATTACACAAGGATTTCACCTTTCTATCTCTTGGAAGGAGTTCTATACATAAATTAACTACTGTATGCATTTTTACAGATAGTATTAACATGGTCAAAAACACTTATGGTCCTTGCTCCAATGAACACTGAAACGTCTCTTAAAGGCTCAGTTGGCTGGATTTATAATGCTGGGAAGGAATATTAATATTTTACTCTACTAATATGGTTTTCTTTTTAAATGCTCTGATTTTCAGTGTTTGAGTTATATTGCTGACCATGCAGGAAGTTTAAGTAAGTATCAACACTGTATTTCAAAACAGCTATCCTATTTTTTGGTGCATTTATGGTGCGTATTTGTTTTGTTTTTACTTTAAAAATATTTAGCCACTGGCATAAATGGGGGTAATTCTGCTGAAGCCAACTTGTGCCTGCTTATGCCAATGGTAAACTTGGCCCATTTTTTTATATTTATTTACTTTTTTAACGGACTAGATTGTTTTTAACAATAGTGGATTGATGTATCATGGGGATATTTAGCAAAGCTATGGGCCACGTTCTCATTTACATTAAGTCGCCATTATACCCCTGATGTTAATGTAATTTACACCCACTTTAATTCCCCTTTACACAGCCAGAATAGTGTGAAGGGGTTTTAGTGGAAATGAGAATCAAGCCCTATGTTTTGCATACTTATATTATCCTTCACATATGCCTTCAGGGAATAAAGAAACACAATTCATAGTTGAAAAACATAGCTGTGAAGAAGTTTGACAACAGGTATTGAATTAAAGGGTCAGAGGAAGTATGATCTCTTGGCTAACTCACAGGTTTAGGAATCAGGAATGAAACTCTACCTCTGCTGAAGTCAGTAGCAAAACACCCATTGACTTCAGTAGAGTCAGGATTTCATCCCCAGGTGATTTACTTTTGAAGCAGTCAGGAATAGAATTTAGCCTCTGGTTTGAAACTTTTAGATACCTCTGACCTAATTCTCAGAGTTTCCATGAGCACCCTCAGCTCTGTGTAGCCAATGGGAACCTTTCAATGGCAATTAGATCAGGCCCTCAGAGCCGGAGATACTCCAGAGTTTCACATAACAGGGCTTTTTGGAAATTCAGAGTTTAGCTTTACACTGACAGATATCAAGCTTTGCTGAACCATTTGTTCTTTCTCCCCTTCTCTGTTCAAACAAAGTCAGCAGCCACATGAGTTCTGTTCAGATTTTGCACTCGTTGCACTCCACATGAGCATTTGCAGTATGTTTCAGCCAGACTGAGACGCTGTATTGGCTCTTTGAAGTTATACATTCTAGAAAATAAACTGGTGTCAGAAATTAGTATGAAACCCTGCTGGGTAATCTTTCATTTTGAAGGACTAATTATGTTGCTTTCAATTTACAATTATTTAGCTCGCATATTGTTATACACATACAGGTTAATCATAGAGTATGGGGGAGGGAACTGCAGTCATTTAATGAATCCTATCTACTTTACAGCAGTACTCCCATTTTAGAATCCAAGATCATATCTCCTAAGGTCCTAGTACATCAAACCTACCTGTGATTGTTCTGAATCTGATGAAGCAGAGTATTCATGCATTGCAGAAAGGAGTCAGCCAGAGACTCCAGCCAGTAGGAACAGATGCATCCAAAGCGGGGACTGCTGCATTGGTGTCTGTGTGTGTGTGTGTGTGTATAACAAGGCTCAGCTGGGGCTATCCCTCCCTCCAACTCCTCCTGGATCCAGAGCTGTACAGGGGAGACTTTACCCACAAACTTTGGGGGCACTAAAACCCAGGTGCTGCCTTCCTTTGTCCCCTCACCTTGTGGCCTGGGAGGAAAACTGCACAGAGGAACCACTTAGAGACTCCAGCCCTATGAACAGAAGCAGCCAAAGCAGGGACTGCTGCAGCTAGAGGGAAGAAGCTAAAATGAGGCCCAGCCAGTGGCAGAGTAAGGTTTTGCAACCAGGGAAACAATGGGTCATTGATGGTGCCTCGCTATTCAATAGGTGCTATAATGGTTCCCAACCAGGGGTCTCGGGCCCCCTACGGGGCTGCAATCAGGTTTCGGGGGTCTGCCAAGCAGGACCAGGATCAGACTCACTGATAGGGTGACCAGATGTCCTGTTTTTAAAGGGACAGTCCCATTTTTTGGGACTTTTTCTTATATTGGTGCCTATTACCCCCTACCCCAGTCCCATTTTTTCACAGTTGCTATCTGGTCACCCTACTCACTGGGGCCCAGGGCAGAAAGCCGAAGCCCCACCACATGAGGCTGGAGCCCAGATCCCTGAGCCCTGCCACTCGGGGCTGAAGCCTGAGCAACTTAGCTTCACTGGGGGCCCTGTGGTGTGAGGCCCCAGGCAATTGCCCTGCTTGATATCCCCTAATGCTAGCCCTGGGTTTTATATGCAGAAAATGTTGTGACACAAGTGGTCCGTGGAGTTTTTATAGCACGTTGTGGGGACCTCAGAGAGAAAAAGGTTGAGAACCCCTGCTGTAGACTACACTGCCACCTCCTTGCCCTGCTGAGGGGATACTGACCACCTGCAGCAGCACCCTCCATTCTGGCACCGCAACCCTAATCCCAGCCTGGTGCAGAGGAGAGCATGGGGTGGGGGGGGACTGGAGGGCATGTTTACCCAGCACTTCCCTGGAAACTGCAGCTCCTGTCCTGCAGGACTGGGCCAAACACCGCACTCCAGGTGTTGTGACCTGGCACATGGGATCACAGCACCATTCAGATTTGGCCCAGCCACCCCTCTTTTATGAGAGAGAGGCAGCCAAGCCACATTTCAGGGAGTAGCATTGGGACCTGGCACATGGGGTCACAGCACCTACCCCCACCTGTGACTGATTAGCAGCATTCCATTTGAGTGGTAGGGCCTGATGAAGAGTCCCTGGCTGTTATAAAGGCCAGCAAGAGCTCAGTTAAATGGAATGCTGACTCCAAATAGGGCCAGGGAGGGAAAAATGGAAAGGCTCTGACAGACATTCCCTGTGTTAGCTTTGGGGGGGAAGCTGGACTGAGACTGAGTCCAGAAAAAGAGCAGCCCCGTGAGTCAGCACGCTCTAAAGGAGTAGGAGACACTGAGCACGGCCCAGGAGAGGGGTGGAAGACTCTTTTGAAGAAGAAGACAGCCTCTCAGGTGAGGGCAGAAAACTCTTGTGGGTTTGGAGTCCATTTGAACTTTGATACCCTAGAAGGGGTGGGCTTTTCTCTTCTGACAACCAGAGGGCTAAGTCACTGCAGCAACCAAACTGTGCACGAAGGCTGGAATATCTAACCAATGTGAGGGGAAACTGAGGCAGCAGAGGGCCTGAAGGCAATCTGGGTAAGTGGTGCTGCTACACTAATTATCTATGATTACATTGGTGCTATGAAATATATTTTGTAAAAGTGATGAAACTTTAGTGATGTGAGAACTTGTTGGAGTCTCTTTCCTGCGAAGTGGGTAGAGACTGCCATTTCATGTGTGTGAATTTTTGTTATGTTGTCCATTCTCTGACTGACTTTTGGGCATGTCCATTACCAAATAGCATATGGAAGGGGAACCCAGCAGAGGGCAGTACTTGAAGGTCTGATGCTGTGACACAATTCCAGAATTACAGTCACCTGGAGACTCTTATTAGAAAATGTCGTTCTGTGCCCGTCGTTCAACACACTAACAGCCTGCAGCAGCGGTGGTACAAAAAATGGTGCATTGCTGTAACATTCTTTTGTAAGGTATAGTTGCTTTCTACTCTGGTTCTGATGCCAGCCAATTGTGTATTTGGAAACAGTCACTGAAGGATTTGCTATTTCTGTTTTCAACTTGCCTCTCTTTTCTGTAACTATGGTAAATGAGCAATTGAGTTCAATGGGAGTTGAGTGTACTGAGCACGAATCAGGGGACACTAAAATACTTGCAAGATTGAGCTCTACTGGCTGGAAGCTAAGGGCTCTCTTGATGGCTTTCTTTTTTTAATTTGCTGTTTATTCTGCTCAACAAGGTGAAGGAAAGGGATGGACAGTGTATTGTGTAAAATAAGTCAGAGTCTTCACTCAAAATAGAAGTTCTGGAGCAGGCTCTTCTTGGGAAAGCAATTGGGGAGATCAGGAGTTATGTTGTCTTCGGTCTCCTTTATGCAGTCCAGTAAAGAATGCATGAAATTAAGATAGCATTTTATCTATGCTATGTTGTGTTTCCCTTTTTTCCATAGACAAGCTAACAACTGTTTCAGGAAGATCTCATGATCTCTTATTAAAGGGGCTGGTCAGATATCAGCCGTGCAGCTGAATATCTCAAGTAACACTGAAAGAAGCAATCATAGTGCATTTATGAATGTTTGTTAGAGAGCTAGGTTGGTGTTGAGTAGGGTGACCATATTTCTGCAAGCAAAAAAGAGGATGGGAGGAGCCCCGCCCTAGCCCCACCCCCGTCCTGCCCTAGTCCCGCCCCTGCCCCTCCCACTTCCCGCCCCCCTCAGAACCCCCAAGGGGACAAGGGGACGCTCCTTGTCCCCTGACTGACCCCTCTTGGGACCCCTGCCCCTAACTGCCCCCCAGAACTCCACCCCCTACCTAAGCCTCCCTGCCTCTTGTCCCCTGACTGCCCCCTACTGAGACCCTCCCCCCATCCTAACTGGCCCCCTAGGACCCTACCCCCTACCTGTCCCTTGACTGCCCCAACCCTTATCCACACCCCCAGACAGACCCCTGGGACTCCCACGCCCCATCCAACCACTCCCCACCCCCTGACAGCCCCCCCAAACTTCCGACCCATCTAAACCCCTCTGCTCCCTGTCCCATTGACTGCTCCGATCCCTCTCCCCACTCCTGCCCCCTGACAGCCCCCCCACAACTCCCAACCCCCCCTCGCTCCTTGTCCCCTGACTGCCCCCTCCTGGGACCCCTGCTCCTAACTGCCCTCCAGAACCCCACCCCCTACATAAGCCTCCCTGTTCCTTGTCCCCTAACTGGCCCCTCCTGAGACCCCCCCCCACCCTAACTGCCCCCCCCGGACCCTACCGCCTACCTGTACCCTGATTGCCCAGAACCTTATCCACACACCCCCAGAAAGCCCCCCCGAACTCCCGACCCCCCCTCGCTCCCTGTCTCTTGACTGCCCCCTCCAGAACCTCCCTGGCCCCTGGCGTGCCAGGGAGGAGGAGCAGGGGGAGGAGCTCCAGACTGCCGGTGCGAACGGCTGGCTAGTGATCTGCGAATGCAGGGAGGGAGGGAGTGCTCTCAGCTGCAGGGGAGAGGAGGGGGAAGTGGAGGAGGGGCTCTCTCTGGCTGTCGGAGCCCCATGTAAATGGCACCATCCGGCCGGCTGCCCTGTTAGCTGCGCGCGCTCTGCATGGGGGGGAAGTCTGGACATTTACAAATTCCCCCCGGACGCTATTTTTAACTCTAAAAGCCGGACATGTCCGGGGGAATCCGAACGAATGGTAACCCTAGTGTTGAGCGTACTCAGGAGCTGGCCCTAAATATTCAGCTTTGAAACAAAAGTGAAGGGCTCTTGCATTTCTTCTTCATAGTGATGACCAAGTCTCAGCAAAACTCAGTACGAAATCTATGTATGCTGTAGAAATAGAAGTAACCCAAAAGCTCCTGCAGCTGTTGTGTACCACACTATTGCCCATTTTTGTTCTGTGAGTGTCTCTGGACAAGAAATGCTTCGAAACAAGCAGAGAGCAGAAATTATGTAAACAAGGGAAAGGAAGTACAGCTAAACCTATTTCTGCATCAAATTCCTGCATTACAACAGTGCTTCTTTTTTATTTCCAATCCCGATTTCCCAGACCGTTTCATATAGACTCTAAGTACACTTAACTATTTTCTGTGTAAAAATTCCACTGCCCTGAGAAGTAAAACAGCCAAACAGCAGCATGTGCCAAGCAAGTTGAAATTGTTAAAGCAGAAGCAATCTCAGATATTGGCATGGGAATTGAGGGCACAAATAGAAACCATAGTGAATAGAGAGAGAGCCTCTTTATTCACATCTGAATCCTAATTGCTGTGTGAAACGCTAAGGGGAAAGGGCTGCTCAAAGGTACTATAGGTTTTTTTCTCTATGCCTCCCTCCCCCCATTCCTTTTCTGGTCCATTAAAATCATAGAAGATTAGGATTGGAAGAGACCTCAGGAGGT
Organism: Trachemys scripta elegans; assembly: GCF_013100865.1. Lineage (NCBI taxonomy): Eukaryota > Metazoa > Chordata > Testudines > Emydidae > Trachemys > Trachemys scripta. The sequence goes on from NC_048301.1 coordinate 97,337,704, forward strand.
CATCTAATCCAACCTCTGCTCAAAGCAGAACCAACCCCAACAAATTCATCCCAATCAGGGCTTTGTCAAGCTGGACCTTAAAAACCTCTAAGGATGGAGATTCCACCACCTCCGTAGGGAACCCATTCCAGTGCTTCACCACCCTCCTAGTGAAATAGTGTTTTCTAATATCCAACCTGGACCCCCACCCCCCCACTGCAAATCCTCCCTCACTCTTCTCTTCTGCAGACTAAATAAGCCCGGTTCCCTCAGCCTCTCCTCATAAGTAACCCCCCCAAAAAGAAGTCAGCTTTTCAAATGGCTAGTAAACCAAAGAATCGACTGCCTCTTGTCTTTTTGCAGAATAGATTTTTTATTTAAGAGTGTTTACTTGGAAAAATCTCATTCTGCATGAATGATTAAAGGGCCCTGGCTCTCACATGGGCTAAGGTCTCTATGTTCTAGTAGGTTTTGTTCATCTCTAACTTCTACCATCTGAGAGTGGGTAACATATTAAATACATTCATAAGGTGATGTCTTCATATTTGAAGGATTTATATATTTGGACCTTACTGTCCACTCAAATTACTCATGCAATAAAACCATAATATGATTTGGTGCATTTTTGTCTGTATTATTTCCCAAAGTCTGTCTGTCTCTTGTATGTGTTGCAGAAGAAAGGTACTATCAGTTCTGCACTTCTTTTGATGGCCATAGATTTATTGCAAAACTGGTGACCAGTAGATGCACAATAAGGTCTTGCTGTCTTGTTTTTTGTTTTTTTAATAATTAAGTGAATTGGTGTTTTGTGACCTCGAAAAAAGGTCCTACTTCATGTCAATAAATAGGACTGTGGTATGCAAATTAAGAGGTGGGCCCAACCACAAAGTGGAGCCAGAGGTCCAAACTTCCCCAGAATTCATCAGGGGAAAGTACTCACATGTAGAGACTTCGGGGTATACTCATTTCTAATGTAGTTGAATTGGAAAGGCTGGTTGACTTGCCACTCAAGCCACAATGCCACCATTCGCTAGCTGCAGTAGAACCTTAGAGTTACGAACACTTCGGGAATGGAGGCTGTTCATAACTCTGAACAAAACGTTATGGTTGCTCTTTCAAAAGTTTACAAGTGAACATTAACTTAATACAGCTTTGAAACTTTACTATGCAGAATAAAAATGCTGCTTTCCCTTTATTTTTTAGTAGTTTACATTTAACACAACTGTGCTGTATTTACTGTCTTTTTTGTCTCTGCTGCTGCCTGATTGTGTACTTCTGGTTCCAAACGAGGTGTGCAGTTGACTGGTCAGTTCGTAACTCTGGTGTTTGTAAGTCCCAAGTACAGTTTGTAGCTGTTTCTTTATATGGCAGCAGCAGAACAAGAAGACGGGGCTGTGTCCTGCATAGAGGTAGAACACAGAGCTCGGTCCACTACTCCTTAATGCAGCAGGAGCATGCAACACTGTGGAAATCTCAGGGTGGAGGGGGAGAGTCTGCACTATTGTAAATATATCTTAGTAGATGTAGCAAGAGTTTCAAATGTGGCTGAGCCCCAAATAACAGCTGCATATAAAAGTATTGCCATGAAGCGAGGAAGCAGATCTTTAACTCCCAAATAATATAGGTCCCTCTTACGCAGCCATTTAGACTGTGTCTTGGTGAATATGTGCAGATGACCAACATACTTCATATATTAGGCTGCTTTAGAGTTGGTTTATCACTAATTTCTGCATGATGGTGTCGATGCTGAAAATGTTAGGAGTTGCTCACCACTTTCTTGGCATGTCGTTCCTTGAAGCTTTCTGTTGTTGGTAGCAAACCCAGGAAAGAGATGCAGGAAGCTGAGTAATAATTTGCCAAATTACCAATGGGACAAGGAAATATTCTATTCTCGCGGGAACAATGGTTTCCTCTATTAATTACTCTCCTTAATGAACTTTAATTGTTGCATACCTGGGGTAAAATCCTGACATCGCTGAAGTCCATGGTAAAATTCCCCTTAACTTTAGTGGGGTGGGGATTTCACCCCAAGTCTTTCTGAAGATTGCTAAAATATTATACCTCTATCCCGATGTAACGCGACCCGATGTAACGCGAATTCGGATATAATGCGGTAAAGCAGTGCTCCGGGGGGGCGGGGCTGTGCACTCTGGCGGATCAAAGCAAGTTCGATATAACGCAGTTTCACCTATAACGCGGTAAGATTTTTTGGCTCCCGAGGACAACGTTGTATCGGGGTAGAGGTGTACTTGTTAAGTCGAGTTATAAGAACTGGTCATTCAAAACTAATGCCCAGTGGCGTATTGTAGTTGCTTTCCTTTTAGCAATATACCTTGGAACTATTCCTCCAGCCTCTTTAGTTTTACTATCCTTGGCAGCAGGACACTTAGTTTTGGAAGACCAGCCCCAACAGATAAGCTGTTTTAAGAGGAACATAGAGAAAGAAAACTAGAAAATTTTGGAAGCTCATAACTTACCCTATCTCTTGAGGGAAGGAAGAGGGGAACATAGTTTTTAGCTGACTTTTTTTTTTCTGCTTATTGATGATCCATATTTGAGCTGAAAGCCATCTGAAAAGGGACTTGATTGGTAGGTCAATAAGAAATATTCTGCTGTGGGTGTATGTGATAAGCAGAATACATAGCTTTTACAGGAATGTGATTGACAGTTAGATTTTTCAAAGGCATCTGGGCACCTAACCCCCATTTGTGCCTTTGGAAATCATCCCCCATTAAGGCTTTTGCTACCTGCATATGCATAACTATCAATTAGAAATCAAGTAATATTAATCTGACACCTAGGAGGAAAGCTAGCTCCAAATCAATTTCTTCCAGAGAAGAGAAATATTTGCATTTTCTCTCATTAGAAACAATACATATTAACAGCAGTACCATGATGGGGAAAATTACATCTGGAGATGTAAGGGACATCATAAACCATTCTTAATTTTGTGGGATTGTGATTTCACCAAAAAAAAATTTTTTTTTGTATCTCACCGCTGCCCATCTGTTATACCCTATGAATTTTTACTGTGACTTCAGACAAATAGGAGCAAATTATGAATGTAGTATATAGGAATTACTTGCAAGATTATCCACTTAATATTTTACTTTCCTAATGCAACAACATAATAGAAAACTGTTGTACTCCCCTACCACATATTATGGTAGTCGAATGTAATAATAGTCATGCATATAATGCTTTGCCTCCCAAAGGATTCTGAAGTCTCTTTACAAACTTCACAAAGATGTCATTGTGAAGCCTTTACTCAATTAAGCAAACATAATTCACATGAGTAAAGCTTTGCAGGACCGAGCCTTACTCAGAGACTCCTAGGGTATGTCTACACTGCAATTAAAAACCCATGGCTAGCCTGTGCCAGCTGACTCAGGCAGGCAGGCTAAGGGCTGTTTTATTGCAATGTAGACATTGGGGCTCGAGCAGGAGCCCAAGCTCTAGGACCCTGCAAGGTGGGTGGGTCCCAGAGCTTGGGCTGCAACCTGAGCCAGAATGTCTACGCTGCAATTAAACAGCCCCTTAGCCTAAGGCTGACTCAGCTGGCACAGGCCAGCCACAGGTATCTAATTGCAATTTAGACATTAGATTATCTAGTGATTCTAGTCTGACCACCTGTATGTTGCAGGCCTTCGAGTGTCACCCAGTTAGCTCTGTATTAAGCCCAGTAGTGTATGTTTGACTAATGCACGTCTTTCAGAAAGTCCTGGAGTCCTGCTTTGAAAAAATCAAGATGGAAACTCCATCACTTGCCTTGGTGGTTTGTTCCAATAGTTAATATCTCTCTCGGTTAAAAAACTGTGTTATTTCTATTTTGAATTTGACTGGCTTCAGCTTCCTTCCATTAATTCTTGTTATGCCTTTGTCCACTAGATTAGAGTCCCTTGGTACCTGGTATTTTTCTCCCAGTTATGATAAATTATACACTGTAATCACCTCTGAATTTTTTTTATAAGCTATACAGATTGAGCTCTCTCACTGAAAGGCAATTTTCCAGCCCCCATGTCAAATTTGGTGGCTGTTGTCTGCATCCTCTCCAATTTTTCTATACCATTTTTAAGTGTGGTTACCAGAACTGGGTGCACTATTCCAGTATTGGTATCACAACGGCAGTATGTTTTCTAATAAGATGGATGAACATCTGTGTACTAGTTAAAACCAGAGATTGGCCCAAGGCACAGAATATGGGTCCGGGTCTGAATTCTTCACATGTTTGGTATGGGGAAAGGGTTCAGCTCTGTGCTTTTGGTTCAACCTGTTCTAGAGATAAGAGCCAATTGTGCAGTCTGGATCCCATGCAGGGGAGTTCAGCTCTGGGGTTCTGGTTCAGTCCTAATTCTAGTCAAAGCTTCTGTGCCATAAAACACAAATTTACATCAGAAAATAAGTATTCAAAATATTGTAGTAAGCTAGCTAGTGCTTACATAAGTTTTGATCTAGTCTGTACAATATGATATGTCCTGATTCAGACTTTGACAATGTGGTTTGCCAATGGCATGTCTAGTATGGGAATAAAACAGCAAATAACACTTCCCAAGTCAAATTTGCCAATATCTAACTTAAACTCAGCCCAAAAGGACAGAGAGATTCTTGTAGTCTGGCTTCCAGCTCTGGTTTGGAACTGTTTCGCATTTATTTTGGTCAGTCCTACAGTCCCACTAAAATCTAGTCTGTCCTCATAAATGTGTCATCAAAATAAAGTTGTGGTGATGAGGACAACGCAAAAATGTTCCTCTCTGCTTGGCTTCAATATTCTGTGTGTCTGATGTATGTATTTAACTTACAGTTTTTCCTTTTGAACATCCATAGTTTGTTCAGTGGAGATGATAAAACCGCCTCCTTGAGTGACTGATTACACCTCCTGCTTTTAACCCAGACTTTATTGAGGTTGACATACACTGGGCCCAGTGGATTTGCGGTTTTACCCATCGGAAAGATTTTTGCATGTGAAGTCACATTTTTGCATAAAATTACAAATTCTCTTACATAAAAGAAACACATGTTTTATAAACATTGGAAGAACTTTCAAACCTCTTAGACATACAGCAGCCTTTAGATTACCTAAAATGCTGCTATGTTCTATAGGCTGTCAGCATTCCCAGATGGGGAGCCTGACATAGTCAGGATCAGCAGAGTGTAGAGAGTCTCAAACATGACCCATTACCCTGGCCGTACTTCTTCTGCTGGCAACAGGGAGGGAGGATGGCATAAAACCTCTATACCACTGAAATATCACTGTAGCATGGGTGATCCTGTGGGGTTGGTTAGACTGGTCTTAAAGGGTACTTTGTGCTTGAGGGCCAGTGCAAAGCAGCTGTGGCACAACTAGGGTTATGGGAAATTGTCTGTCATGTGAATTGGTATTCTGACCTCTTTTAAATCTTTGAGCCTGCAGACAATGCTTCTTCCAGATTTTCACAAAAAAATTCTATAGATATGCACTAAAGACCAATGATCACTCACAGCTTATCTAGATCTGCCCACAGGCCAGAGTTCCTTGTCCCCTTCACCTAGCATCTATGAGAGCTCCATCTGCTTCCCAAAGAGAGAATAAATCCATATACTTTTCTGAGTCCTGGAAACAAGATTTGGGGGAGGGGGGCGGGAATTCAGTGCACAATTATAATAATTAGATCTTCTAGAAGAAATAAACCAGCTGTTTTGCACTTCACTCCAAAGACTTAAACCCAAAAGCACCATGAGTCAACTTTATAGAGTTAAAAAAAAACAACAGAAACATAAAAACCCCAGACTTACAGGGACACAGGAAAACAACACATCATCAGGCTTCTATAAAGAATTTGCTCTAACCCTGAGGATGCCCCTGCCAAGATTCAGCTTGGAAAATATTTTAAAATATGTGCTTATTTAACCCCTGAAAAGGAAGTACATTTGAAACTGCTGACTCACCCTTAACTAGAGTTTTGCAAACAGTGCATACTCCATAATGCAATTTAAAGAAAAGACCTTATAAATCAAGAGGCATAAACAGCAGAGCATCCAAAACAGTCAAGTATCCTTCACCTTTTATCATAAGTCGATTTTTTTCTCTCAGTACGTTTACACAGTTACCGTTACCAACAACATCTGTATCCCAAGTTAAGATTCCAAGAATTTGAAACCACAATAGTACTGTAGTTGTCCATTGTCACACGCAGTTCTCAGTAGGAATGCCTGTATGATGACGGATGCCTTCTTAAGATGTACGTGCAAAGTCTACACCTTTTCTTAAATACAAATGAAGATAACTGAGACCTCAGATAACAAACTATATTGCATAGTTCTCACAGCTTGGGCAAGGTCCCTACTTCTCTGACTGATGATCTTTGGAGTCTGAAATCCTGTTATCCCAGGAGCTGCCAGTTCCCTGACTTGATTGGAAGATGGTGTTGTCCATGGATCTCCATGCTATTGACATGACTCATTCTGGCAGATAGAAAGGTCCCTCTGGGAGAAAAATCCTTCATCACTACCTCATTATTTGGGCTCGTGTGTCCCTTCGGTGTTTGTGTTCCAATTTTGAGCTACAATCACGTAATCCATTTGTTCATCATTTCTCAGTAAGGTCCTCCATTTAACTGATGTGCAAACACATACTGTATCCCTTTTATTTTTCTGATTCACACAATATATAGATGATTCCATAACTTTCAGACTTGACGTTACACCAAAATATTTCAGGGAGGGCTTGGGTGTGGACCTTCTAATCTCCCATACAATAAACCCAAAATATGGGAGAGCATTGTGCACAACTGCATCCGAATGAAGATGGTGTCCTTCTTGTATATTTCAACTTTAAATGCTGAAAATGCAGCTGCCATAGACACAGTGACTTGCTCTTTGCTCTGTCTCTCAAAGAGACTTTATATTTGTCCTTTCTTTGTATTTTTCTTAATATGAACTTTTTGCCTAGCCTGAAAATATGTTTAGCTCCTTGTGTATGTGGAAACCTACCATATCGGCCATTTAAAAACATTTTTGAGTGGGAGATGGTTATTTCAGATGAGATTTTTCAATACGAGAGAGTCAACATATAGTAATTGTATCCACTGGAATGGAAAATAACAAAATAGTCCCAAAGGATCTCGTACACTCAAATACTTTTCCATTCTTTTATTTTTTTAAACTCTTAATTTCTTAAACTTTAGGAAGACACTTAGCTTAGACTTTTTTTTAATGCACTACCTTGCCTTTGTTATTGACAACCCCAAGCTCAGGCAATTAACATTGAAATAATTTTTAAAATCTAGTGGTGTTTTTGGTTTGGTTTTGGGAAAATAGACTGGCCAACTTTGCCTCTTTGATCAGTTTCACTTCCTAGTTTTCATGAATTCAGAATTCTGCTTTGTTTGGCTTGGTTGTTAATCATCTTAAAGAAACTGTTTCTATTGTTTTGGGGTCTTTTTAAGTGAAATGTTTTCACTTTGTTAGACTTCTATAGAATCTTGTTACTGCTGCTCAAACTTTGTTGGTATTGTGTCTCACAAATGTTCGGGGAGGGCTTGTTTGTTTTTAACTTAAAGGGAGTGGTTGGATTTGGTGTTTCTCTAAATACTATGGAAACTAGAAGATATTTGCCAACCATTGTAATATTTTTAAGTAGATCAAATTTGGGGAACAATCTATTTGTCTATGTCATTTATGCACTTTTTTGTGACATATCGAACAATAATGCTACTTATGCTAGAGAGTAAAATCAATAAATGCGGAACACTGTTTATTGGACACAGGTACTGAAAGATTTCCAGATTTGTCACTTTAGAATTTCCAAAATCCCATGTTTGAGAAATAGATGTTGTTTGGCCTCCTCAAGTTAAATAACTGAATTTCCCAGAATTTCTGTTCTTCGTTATCATAACTATTTCTTCTCATGTTGGATTTTTCAATGAATAGAACACTGGCTAAATGTTGGGGTCATTTTAGTTTCTATTCTCAGTTTTGATTTATGCTCTAATCTACATGAATCTCATTTGTTTCAAATGCCTTACTTATATGTATAGAGTCGCTGACTTGGCTCAATTCCTGTTTTTCTGATTTGGAAAATTAATCTAGCTCTCATCTGGACCAAGAAATGCTGGTACAACCCTCTCTAACCACATGTAAAGGCCCTTGTTTCTGGGTTTTGGTTTTTTTCATATTTCATTAAAACATCCAAAGATGCAATGGACTGTTCTATAAATGTCCAAACTCCATATTTTCTTATGTAACAGTGCCTTGTGAAAGTTTTCCCAACATAGTTTATTTGGAAGCAAACAATCTGTGTGTAATTCCATTTCTTGTTTTCAATTTGTAGTGGAATTATTTCTTCACACATTGAAGAGTGAAGATAGTTCCGCATTTTCACAAGGTTCTAACCCCATGCTTTTCCTTTTCACCTCCTTTCAGTACACTTTGCTCGGTTAACTTTGTAGCTCTCTAGAATGTTTACAGTCGGTGAGTTTCCTTTTTCTCTGAATGACTGTCCAGACAGATTCCACTCTTGGCACACGTGCCACGTGTGAGAGACTGGATTCGTTTGGCTAGCAATGTCTGGGGCTGTGTTTTAGCTCTGGATGCCCTCCTCCTCCCCCGCCACTGAGGGCATATAGGGTGAGGTGGGACCGAACCATTCCTCAGTTCCTTCTTACAGTCTGTGTCGCAAGATGGAACCCCTACAATGTCTGCTTGCTCTGCATGCTGTCTCATTTACATGTATATAATAGTGTAGTGTATTTTGGGTTTTTTGGGCTGGTTGTTTTTTGTTTTTTTGTTTTTACACCTATTGGCAAAGACCTGGTTTAAGACCTGTCCCACATATGACACTTGGATGCCCATTAACAACAAGTAGTCTTGGTGCTCGCTTTGTCTGAGACAAGGACATATCTGAGTGATGTTAACAGTTGCCAATTTTGGTTGGACGTATTCCTGGAGGTTTCATCATGACATAATCTTGAATTAAAGATTAATCTTTAATTCCTGGAGACTCCAGGACAATCCTGTCATTCTTACTCCAATGAGTACCCAGAGAGTGAGGGGGGAGGCAAGGCTGAAGCTTTCTTTGTTAGAGAGGTCAATGCAAGCCTCTGCAGACTCTGAGAAGGGAGCTATGCCAATGCCTCAGACATCTGGCAGTTGCTCTGTCAGTGCCCTGGTGAGCCATGGTTCCACTCAGTGGATATGGCCCAGCAGCTAAAAGAGGCCCTGATCATCAGCCACTACACTGGCATCAATGTCTGATGAGCAGAAAGGAGTACTGCTCCAATGAGCCCAGACTGCCAAAATTGCCATCTTTGACACTGGGCAAAAGATAGACAGATCATCAGCTAAATGACTCATGTCAGTTCCTACATGTAAGGGCCACAAGCCTGAGAAGGCCCATTCCAGTGCCTCTGTACTGACTTCCAAGGTGCACGGGCAAAACCCTCTAAGCCACTGGTCCCCAAATTTTTCATGGTCATGCCCCACCCCAGGAGCTGGAGTGGGGCCATGGCTTGGAGGGAGGAGGGGGACTGGGGTAAGGGGGAGGTCAGGGCTGGTGCCAGAAATGGGGCCAAGGCTGGGGGTGGAAGCCTCGGCAGGGCCGCTGTCAGGGCCAAGGCTGGGGCTGGAGCAGAGCAGGGCTGGGTGGCACTCCTTCCCTGCCCCCAGTGGGTACTGGCCCTGGCCCTGCCATGCCCCCTTGAACGTTCCTCCATGACCCCTTTGGGGGTGCACTCCACAGTTTGGGAACCTCTGCTCTAAGAAGGCTCCTCTTCTCTGGGGGTCCCTGTTGCTATCATACATCTTCATTAGCTTTGTCATCTCCTTGACTGCTCAAATTTATTGCCCCTTCCAACTTTCAGGGAACTCTTTGGTGCAAACATTTCTTCCTTGTCTTTTGTTTAAAGGCAAATCACCCAAACCAGTCTGCTTGCTTCTTGCATCAGAACCTGTGTGCACCCACTCTGAGTGCTGAATTGATATGCTTAAATGGAAACTCATCCCTTTTGACTTTAAGAATTTGGAAAGCTGTGGGGTAGGCACAATGGTAGAGAACAGGGAGCCAGGAACTCCTGAATTCTAATCCTTGACTGGCACCACTCCCTGTATGACTTTGAACAAATAACTTAGGCCAACATTTTAAAATGTGTGCCCACTAGTTCTGGGTCCCTCCCTATTAGGTTACCCAATGTGAGACAGATAAGGCCTAACTTTTTAGAGGTGGGGAGCCCCACAACTTTGATTTCAAGTCATTGGTGTCTGCAGATGCTTAGCCCCTCTGTAAATTAGAACTTCGGTCTCAAGTTGCACATCCAAAAGCTTTGTGATGCCCATCATTTGAAAATCTGCATCTGCAAAGTGGGAATAATGATATTTACCATATCCTACATCATGGGTGTGCTGTGAGGATAATCCAGCTACTGTGTCAACAATAGTTATTCAAAGTATCTCACTAAAAATTGTTAGTGCTAAAGGGTTCTGTCTCCCACGTCTATAATAATTCTAAGGAAAGCTCAAATAAGCATTTTCAATAGTTTCAAGACTACTTCAATCAATGTGTAGTTTTGTGGTGGTGTGTTTTTTGGTTTTTGGTTTTGTTTTAAATAAAATAAAGGGAGACGGTAGTGGCTTTCTGCAATTAATATTCAATATTAATGCACTCTGATTTCAAAATAAGTTATATCTGCTGGAAGGATTCAGTTTCATCCCCTGTGGTTCTAGCCCCCGCCACCCTTTTGCGAGCCTCCCTCCCCCACTCACTGCAATCCCCCTCCCTCAGTGACTCACTCTCCCCCACCCTCACTCACTTTCACTGGGATGGGGCAGGGAGGTGGGATGCGGGAGGGGCTGAGGGCTCTAATTGTGGGTGCGGGCTCTGGGGTGGGGCCAGAACTGAGGGGTTCAGGGTGTGGGGAGGAGTCTCCAGGCTGGGACAGGGAGAATGGGTGAGGGCTCCGACTATGGGTGGGGCTGGGGATGAGGGGTTTTGGGTGCAGGAGGGGGCTCCAGGCTGGGGGTGGGGCCGAGGGATTCGGAGTGGGGGGCTGCGAGTTGAGGCAGGGGGTTGGAGTATGGGCTCTGGGTTGGGGCTGGGGATGAGGAGTTCAGGATGTGGGAGGGGGACTCTGGGCTGGGGTAGGGGGTTGGAGGGCGGGGGGGTGAGGGGGTGAGGGCTCCAACTGGGGGTGCAGGCTCTGGGGTGGGGCTGGGAATGACGGGCTTGGGGTGAAGGAGGGGGCTCCGGGTTTGGGGGGCTCGGGGTTGGGGCATGGGCTTACCTCAGGCAGCTCCTGGTCAGCGGCGCAGCAGGGCTAAGGCAGCCAATAGGAGTGCAGAGCCAGTGCTCGGGGCGGGGGCAGTCTGCTGAGTCCCATTGCCCCCCTGCCTAGGAGTGGGTCCGCTGGCCGCTTCCAGGGCACAGCATGGAGACAGGACAGGTAGAGACTAGTTTGCCTTAGCCCTGCAGCACCGCTGACCGGACTTTTAACAGCTTGGTCGGAGGTGCTGACCGGAGCTGCCAGGGTCCCTTTTCAACTGGGCGTTCCAGTCGAAAACTGGATACCTAGACACCCTAACCCAAGTATGAGCAGCTGAACCTCAGATAAGTGAAAGCAGAGCTCATTTTTGTTAGAGGTTTTATGCCTCTCTTACTTTGCTATGTATAGCACCTAGAGAATACATACTTGGTGTGCTAAAAGTACCTTAGAGAGAAAAGGATTTATAACCATCCTGTATGCATTAATTACAATAATGCTGAGAGGAGTAAATCGTAAAGGGAGACATCTGCTTATAAAGATCTTCTTTTCAACAGGAATAGCAATTACATTTGTAGCTTTCTCTTTAAGCCACTGACAATGAATGTTCAAAATACACCCAAGCTGCAAACTTTGGATCCAGATTTAGACCCAAATTATTTCAAAGTTCAGGAGCATTCAGATGTAGGGCTTCAAGTTTGGTCCATTGTCAAAAGGAGGCAGCTGCAAAGTTTGGATCCTGATCCAAACTTTTGAAAAGGTCAGGCCCATCTCATAGGAGCTATAATAAATACCATGAATGCAGGATTGTTTCCTGATAGTCTTTTTTTGGACTTCAATATTAATGACTATGTAAGAAAAGCAAATGTGTTCACCTTGTTCCCTTTATTCTATTTGTTGTGTGTACAATTAAAAGTCACATCTCTCCTCCTAAATAAGGCATTCTGTTTACTTTCAAAACAGGAAACTGGAAACCCCACTCCTGTTTCATATATGTTGTTTAACATCTTTTTTACTCCAGCAGGTCCAGCAGCCTTCCCACACAAGATCAGGGTGACAGTCCCCCCACAGGGCATAGTGATTTCAAAGTACAGTTTAGCTCTGTCCTTTCACTAGGAAGGTGATTCTCTCATTAAGTTATTGCTTGTCTAGATGGGCCCAAGGTTCAAACACAAGGGGTGGTATTTTTCCTATTTGTTCGTAGTTTAGCCTGGTATTTTTGGGTTGGCTGTGGGTTAGTCTCTGCTCAGCCAGCAGCTGTAATGGCAAGTTCAAAGAGTCCCTAAACCAAAAGAAAACATTAGTTTGTTAATTCATTCTTGTGTTACCAGGAATTTCCATTAATTTGACTTGGAAAATATGCCTAATTCCACTGAAACGTTCTCCAGTCAGTTTCTGATACAAAGGGTCAGATGGTGGCCATTGTGGACTGTGACTTTGGGTCACAAGCCAATGACTAGAAGTTTGGGGAGGGGGTAACTGAAATATCAGATGAGGTGATTAGAGGAAATAGACTTCATGTTTGGCAGGATCTTCATCTTTAAGGTTTTGTTGACGATAGAATTTGTTCAGTTTATACACCTGCTGGAGTAGTGCTTTATTGGAATTTGGATCAGTCGCTGAGGCTAATTTAAACAGCTGGGTAATAGAGAGAATAATAAAAAGAAAGAAAAGCAAAATCACAAGCATGTGTCTGTAATGATTTATGCACCTTTTCATCCCCATTGAAAGAGAATGTTTTGATTAATTTGCTGCAAGTTTTCTCCTCTCGTTTACTTTAACATTTTCCTTTATCAGTAGACTTACGTTTTAATATTAACAATCTGCTACGTATCTAGCTCTACTGTTGTAATATGCTTATGAAAATAAAACCAGTTAGAAACAATTATAGATGAAATAGAAGATAGTTACTGAAAAAATACATTAGCCATTATTGAATTTGCCTTCGTATCCCTAGTGCTCTTTAGTTTTGAAAGGCAGCAACACCACATTTCATCATCCCGTTTTGTTATTCTAGACCTCACAGTAACCATTTTGCAGCCCTCTGTCTGTGTTGCTGACAGGAGAGCTGACAAAAAGGCAAAGAGTGAAATCCTTAAAAGATTCCCTTAAGGTTTCTTAAATTGGAGAAGAAAGGGAGCTCCTGGCTTCATGGTTCACCTGTCTGTAAAGATGATCCAGCAATGCACAGTCTGGTTCCAAGTCCAAACGTTCCGGGGGGGAAAGGGATTTCAGATGAGAGGCTTGGATCTGTCTCTACTTTTGTGAACTTGGGCCCTGTGGGTGAACTAGGGCAAGAAAAACAAGTTTCTATAATAAAACTTAAACCAACTTTTTGGGATGGTTCTGAATTACTCAGATCAGCTTTTGGCTGGAAATTGGAAAAACCTAAAGGGGAATTTCCTGCTATCTCATCAGAGTCAGGTCTTGCAGGATTTCCATCCCAATTTAACTCTTACATGACTCACATCAACTTTGGATAAGCATGTAAAACGTTGGGTACTTTTCTGAACCTTCTCCATCACTTCTTATGAGGGTCTTGGCAGTGGCAGATCATGGGGGTAGAGAGAGGAGGCTTCCCCGTCCTAGACTGATTTGAGGCAGAAGAAGGTCTTTGTTGCCGTAAATGACTCTATCAGTGTGCCGTTGTGTATTTCGTTTTGCCTATCCACTTTCAGATGTCACCAGCCTCCACTTGATCTTGGAGCACACAGACATAGGAAGAGATCAGAGGCATCCACTCAATAAACTGCCATCAGGTTTACCTCCACTCTTAAGGACAAAATGAATCTTTCACTGACAGTTTAATCTACTGAAAGTCTGTATAATATATTTAAATAATCTAGTATCTGACTCTTCTCTTCACTGTCTGAAAAGCTGCAACCTATTTTCCTCCTCCCTTCCACCCCCGCTCTCTGCTTCTTCCCCCCAAAGGAGGAGAGCACTGCCATAAGCACAACAATCTTAGGAACTGGAAGTGGCCAGTTTAGGACAACTGAAATGGAATTCAAGACATTACTGGAATTCTAATCTCAGACTGTTCTAGAAAATAATTTAACAGCTTTTTGCTTGTCCTCTTGGGTCTGATGCTTGACAGGAAATGAGTTTGAAGGGTTCAGAGGCAGGTCACAGAATTCATATCACTGCCAGCTGCTCTATGGACCTTAAGACAGTGTTTTCAGAAATCTGATACACTTGCTTATTATTAAAGCCCTTTCTCCTTTCGGAGAAGTCATTCCTAAAGCCAGGTTCCATCAGACATACTGCTAGCATTTTACATCTCTTCCTCTCTGCATTCTTCTCAAGTGACATTTCTTATGACCTAGGACTCTAACCATGTGAAAAATGCTGTTTTGTAATTCAAGGCAGAGTGAACAATCACAGTCTCTTTGTGTGTAATTTGTTTTTAAGCATTTATTTTGCTTGTCCCTCAAGCACCCACATGTGACACCAAAAGGAAATCTGGACATTCCTAAAGCCTGAAATCTTAATTATGCAAGATGTATTTAACAGGAAATGCACATCAGATCTGGTTGATAAAAATTATTTTGGTGGCTGGACCGACCACTTCCATGCAGGACTTGAAATTTATTCCCAGGGCAATTTAAAAATATAGCTTCCATACGTCCCTGCAATTCTATCAGCAAGTGAGTGGGATTTAGGCAAGCAAAAAGTTCAAATAGGCCATGGAGACTGGTTGCCTGATTCCAGCTTGCATAGTGTTTCTGAGGTGGAAATTGCATGCTGGCTAAATCCAAAAATATCAGATGGATCAGCTATTACATGTGGGAGCCTAGTAAGGGAACAGCAATGGTGGGAATGTTGCAACTAATACATAACACACAATCTATGGCAAAAGTACCCTTTGTCACCCCCTCTCTCAACTGTGCTCTTGGGAAGATGTAAATTGAGTGGCTTTCAAACATCATATAGTGGAATGCCTGTTGAGAGAGAGAGCATCTCGGACATTTTACTCCCAACTCTGAGAGTTCAGGGTTCCCTTCCTTGAAGTCACTAAGTGCCCATGGAAAAGTAAGGGCACTATTAAAGAAAGCAGATGAAAATAAATTTGCTTTAATGCAGTGTGTCAGGCTGTTTGGTTACATTAGTGCATTTTGTATCTGTTTCCTCTCTTCACCGGACTGCACATTTTAGTAGAATTTCCATTCATTGTCTGCTGCCCTACTGCCCTAAACTACTGTGCTAAACTCTAGAAGTCACTTTGCAGTTTGGTTCAGTCCTTTCATATGTTTGCTACTTCTCTGGTATTAGTGTCATCTGCTAACATGCTCGTGTTCGAATTTACATCAGAGAAACAACTGACAAGGAAGCAGACACAAAAGGAATGTGGTTGGTTTTTTTTCAGTTTAGTTTAACTGGTTTATTTAAAAAAATAACTCTCTGGAATTCCTAAGTGTCCTGGACTGGGTGACATGTGGCAGACACTGTCATCACTACTTTAAAGAATGACAGATGCTTTGCCATACACAATAGTTTGAGAACCACCGCATAGATCAGTACGCTGGCAAGTGCAGTATAGGACAATATCCTCCACTGAACCTGACAGGCATCCTTGTGAATTTACAAAATGTAGGATTTGTTAGTGTTGAACAGGATGAGGGGGGAAGAGTTCTGTTACATTAATATTGCCTGAGGTATAGAACTTTCAGAGAATGGAGAACCAGGTGCAGAACAAGTAACCAATAACACCTCCGACAACATGGACAGGACTGGATCGTAGTCTACAGGTAGGATTTTTCACAAGTTTATCGCTGACTTTTCAATGTGACTTGTGTTCCTAAATCACTTTTCAAAAATCCCAACACATGGGCTTACCAGAGCCCCTGGAGGGGAGGTGTCCATCCATTATTAGCAGCTCACAGCCAAAAGCAGGAGAAAGAGAGTGGATATAATAACTTACTTCATGGAAAAGCATTGCAGTGATGTCCATACTGGTGGAAAACTGGGGTGAGTCTTCAGTCAGGGAAGTGATAGGACTTTTGGGCCCAGCTCCTCCACAGTTCCTCTGTGTGCAGGCAGACTTCTCCCTCTCAGAACGTCTAGAGCTGGAAAAAAAATTGTTGTTAATCAGTGCTACCCTGACTGTCTAGTCCAGGGATAGGCAACCTATAGCACACGTGCCAAAGGCGGCATGCGAGCTGATTTTCAGTGGCACTCACACTGTCCGGGTCCTGGCCACTGGTCCGGGGGGGCTCTGCATTCTAATTTAGTTTTAAATGAAGCTTCTTAAACATTTTAAAAACCTTATTTACTTTACATACAACAATAGTTTAGTTATATATTATAGACTTATAGAAAGAGATCTTCTAAAAACGTTAAAATGTATTACTGGCACACAAAACCTTAAATCAGCGTGAATAAATGAAGATTTCTGAAAGGTTGCCGACCCCTGGTCTAGTCCCTTTGCCTGACCCTGTGCCTCTACTGGGTGTCCTGCTCATACTAGTGAGGTTGCATCACGAACAATTAGCAATGTACAAGAAGTCTTGTTTTTCTGTGATGTGGCTATATGGGTCTGACTCCAGGGACTGTACCCACAGTGGGAAGGAATAGCTAGGGAGACTATAAGGTGAAGTGACCAGATTTGGGAGGGTGAGCAGACCGTGACAGCAAGAGGGGAGATTCGTTGGAGCCCATTGGGGTGAGTAGACTTCTTCTCAAGGGCAGCAACCTTGAGGCTGCTATGTAAGAACTCCTCTGAGAACTCATCAAAGGCCACATATAGATTCAGTTGTTAACATCTCCAGAAGCTGTAGTCAGACATTGGCCCAGCAGAGCTCATCCATAGATGCCTTTCTATGCGCTGCCCAGGACATGGCTACTGTTCTCAGTGGTAAAAAGAGCTCTGAGTTTCTCTGGAGGGGAAGTTTGTGAGGGAGTAGGATTGCGGGATGCAGGCATGAATCCATCAGGAAATTACCTCTGTGAATTCCTTCTCCCACTTGAACAGTGCAAACAGGGACCTGGAGTTGCTAAAGGGTTTGGTCCAGGAAATGTAAGCTTTAAGTGCCTAGCACACAGCCTGGGAATGCCACCAGATCCAGTCTAGCCTTGTCTAGCAAAATTTCTCTTGGTTAAGGTAGACAGGTGAGACTTCCTTGGGAAGAAAAATGGGGCATGTTCAGATAATTAATCTCCCTGTGAGAAATAAGGCACAGGGGATTTCAAGCCAAGGCTGCAAGTTATCTGATCCATTGTAACAGCAATTAGAAAGGCCACTATATCAAGCAATTGTCTGTATGTGTTCCACTCCTGGGATGTGTGTGGTCAAGATCAGAATCTTTTGGCCAGAGATCTCTGTTGGGGCCGTGCTTGTGCCCTAAGTGTCTTTGTGGACTGTACCAAGGCCAGAGAGGTCCCTACCACCCTTAGTTACTTCTTACCACCTCTGGCTATGAGATGGAACACCCGCAATGTTTTAATTTCAACACAGCAAATATTTTTGTAACTATTTATACATTTGGAGAGCAGCAGGCTTAGTATTGTTAGACTAGTTTTCCTTTGTGCCCATTGGCAGGATAAAACTATTGTTTGTTTGTTTGTTTGTTTGTTTGTTTGTGGAAAATTTTCCCCTGGTTCTGGAACTAGATCATGATGAAACCTAAGTCTCCTGAGTTCAAGAACTGCCCCTCCTATGAAGTGGATATGCTGTTCAGCAATGGACACAGTAGATGCTTTTATCTGAGGGAGAGGCACATCCCCAATAGATGTAACATACATAAGTCCTTCTCAGAAAAGATAAATCCACAGAAGGTTGCCTCAAGTTGTTTCTTTTGGATAAGGCTGTGTGGCCTGCCTCAGATTCAGGAAAGAAAGACCTTGCTGGTCTGGGGGTTCTGAGTCCAGAAGTGCCCTGACATGAGCTCCATCTCAGCAGCATCTCCATCTCCCAACTCTCTCTATGGCTAAGGGTCGTCTGTCTGATTCTTGTAGAACAGAGTAAAACTCCTCTAAGTTTGTGTGGAGTGAGGTAGAAAGAGCAGCACTCTGGGAAACACAGGGACAGATCAACCTTTGCTGAATGGTGCAAGAAAGGACTAAAATCACCTCATAAATCTTGCGTCCTGTTAGAGCCACAGCCTAAATTGAGTACCGCTGAAGCCCTCAGGACAAGGTAGTGCTGAAAGTCTGGTATCTCAGACAGTGGTACTACAACCCCCAGTACTGAATCTATGGTACCGGAACCAAGCTCCTCAGCACAGCTCACTTGGCGCTGGCAACTCTAGCAGAATCTAACCCACATTGCATTTCTTGGTGCTGCGGTAATACATGGTACCAGGAGTCCTTTGTAGTACAACAGAGATGAAATCTGTTACTATCCACGGTGCTGAAAACTTCAGTAGTGGCACCAACTACGTCCGCTTCATCAGTACTGAGATCATCTGTATCACTAATAAAGGCTCATACAACAGTGATCAAGCAACTTCCCATCAGACTGGTTAATCTTCAGATGAAGAATATCCTTCCAGGGAGGAACACTCCATACCAGCTGCTGTCTCCCCATCAGCACCTGATGAGCCAGTGATCCCATCCCTGCTGTGACGTTACACTCCATATTCTTTATGGAAATATGCTTATGATATGGATATGACATAACTAAAATATGTTTTATGTAAGATGGGTCATGTAAGATATCATTGAAAAGGTTATGATTTACTGAATGTGATTATCCAATTTGTATGTATATATCATTTCTTTATCTAAAGTCAGGATTATGGACTATGTAACAATTACAACTGGGTGCGTATTGGGCAGACACCCACCAGACGACAGGCCATCAGATTTGATGGGCCATTAGGAAAAAGCAAGAAGACTATGGAGCTACTAATCTCTCTCCTTCCTGGGAGGCGTCCTGGGACGTAACTGAGACACTACTAGGTCAGGTGGTCTTGTCACCCGATACTAAACATTATCTTGGACTTCTTGTAACTTTCCACTAAAAGGAGGGGAGGGTCAAGTTTGGGAAACAAAGGATTCCTGCCTTATGTAAATCTTATTTAAGGGTAGGGAGGAAGGCAAACGGGACTCTCCTCCATTGCTTACCCAAGAAAAGGACTGCTGAAAGAACCTGAAGGGACGAAGGAACTAACCTGAAGAGAAAGGCAGGGGTGAGTCCAGACTGAGACAGGAGGCCAGTCTGTAAGAAGAAATAACTGGAACTCTAAGCTACAGAAACTCTGCATCCTGCCTAATTCAACATTTAGGGTGAGAAATTACATTTTGTAACCTGTTTCTTTACTGACTCAAGCTTAGTTTGTGTGTGTTGTTTTATTTGCTCAGTAATCTTTGTTCTGTTTGCTATCTGTTATAATCACTTAAGATCTGCCTTTTATAGTTAATCAATTTGTTTTGTTTATAATATTATCCAGTTTGTGCAATTCATATCTGGGGGGGCAAGAAATTATGCATCTCTCTCTTCACATCGAGGAAGAGGGTGAATTTTTATGAGCTTGTGCTGTGCAGATTTTTCCATGCAGCACAAGACAGTATACCTTTGGGTCTGCATGCCAAGGGAGGTGGGCACCTGAGTACTGGGGCAAGTCCCTGAAGCTAAGTCTTCCCAGAGCTGATCTCAGTGTCTGTATCTTTCTGCAGCGGGGTGTGGCCCTGCTTGTGTTTGTGCTAGAGGAGGCTTAGGAGCCTGGCTCAGTAAGACAGGTAAAAGGGGGCCCCATACTGGCAGAACTGGTGGGCTCGGTGGTATCTCTTGTTGATGGACTTCCAGGCTATTCTGTGTTCACTAGGATTATACACCCCGACTCCCAGAAGGGAACAGGGAAAACACATCCTATTCTAGACAAAAAACCTCACCCACTGTTTTATACTACAAAAGGCCCATGAAGCCTTCATGGAAGAGACTGTGTTTGAAAGAGAAGACTTTCAAACTGTACCCTGGCCACCTTTCATACTGTGACCACATTAAACCAATCCTCTTGACCAACCCATCAAGTCCATGTTACAGTATTTCGAGTCTATAAGACCTTTACCCCTTCTCCTCTCTGCTTGGGCACCTCTTCTCTTTCTTTTGGGAAGCATGAAACCTCATAAAATCAAACCATTTGCTTCTAGAGAGAGTCTGCATGGAATCTTATTTTCAGTTCCATACCTTCCCTGTTCGGGGATCTCTGTCATGACACTGTTGCTTTAAGAAGTGGAGACCTTTCTCTCTCTAGGGGTAATAGAGGAAGTTTGGCTTCAATACAGTGGAAATGCTTTTTATTCCAACTATTTGCTAATTCCAAATGGGGAGGCGAAGGTAGTGTTCCATCCTGGATTTGAGGAGACTCATAGCTTTCATTCACAGCTTCAAATTCAGAATGGTAAACCCTTTTTGTACCCATACGTCTATTATTAGATCTTCAGGACTGGTTTGTGGCTCTTGACCTGCAAGATGCATGCGTCTATGTTTCTGTCACATGAAGTACCTGAGGTTTCAGGTAGGACATACTGAGTTCTGTCTTTTGAACTGTTGACAGCATCAAGAGTTTTCATCAAATGACTTGTGGTGGTGGCAGCTTATCTCAGAAAACAGGAAATAGTGTACCCATACCTCGAGTGGCTGATCTGTGGAAAGTCGCCTCGGGAGGTGAAGAAGTCTATTAATCAAATTCTCCATCTTTTTTCTTGAACTGGGCCTAAGAAATTAACAAAGAAAAAACGTTGACTCCAACACAGAGAATAGAGCCAGAGTTTCTGCCCTGGGGCAGGTTAGAATCCTGAACCATCCTTATCAACCACACATTTTGGTGAGAACTTGCCTGAGTCTCCTAGGACATATAGTTTCCTGCACGTTCATCATGCAGCATGCCAGACTTCACCTTTGATGCACACGGGGCTTGCTGAACCTGTACTTAACTCACCATGCCTATCAAACAGGCATCCTTTAGACCAGTGTGCTGGAGCACAGGCCATCAGACATGAACAGGTGTGCCATGGAATTTTGGAAAAATTGCTTTTGATGAGAAAAAAAAATCTCTATTTTAATTAGTGTCTTAACTAATTTGCATTTTGTGCTGTTGCTCTTCGGGTGTACATGTGTAAGACAGATGTCACACAACTACACTCCAATGATGTTACCATTCACGTGGTAGCTGTGTTTTCTTATCATCCATTAAGTTACAGTGGTTAATTTTGAATCGAAGACTCGAAAAATGGACACATTTTTGAAGAAAAGAGATTCTGGCACCTCCATATCTACTTTCAGTGATGAAGCTGAACATGAAGTCCAACTGGTAAGTTAATGCTACTGTGAGAGTTATTTGCAATTTGGATTTTTGTTTACAGGTGCTCTTTCTCTCTTCAACAATGTCTTTGTGTGGGGAGAATCTCTCAAACCATGTAGTGGTGCCAAGTAAGTTAATATGACACCTTACAAGCAAACATCCATCCCTTGCCAACAAGGGCAAATATTTTTTTGAGCATTTGAAGGTTCAAAATGAAAAACAAGTGCAAATGATAAAAGACTGTGTAACAGTTTCTGATAAATCATTGAAAGTAAGCTACTTCGCCGCTGAACTTGTAGCGAAGGCCAAAAGACCAGATACAGTTGCAGAAATATTAATTTTATCAGCATGCAAAGAAATGGTGCGAGTAATGTTAGGTGCGAATGCAGTCAATGAAGTCACAAAAGTTCCCCTTTCAGATAATATAAGTAGCATTGATAATGTCAGCAGACATTGAGACTGTGCTCTGAGGGAAAAAAAAATCAATCAAAAAATTTGCACTGCAGCTTGATGAATCAACAGATACCCGTAGCCATGCTTGACTCTTGGCTAACGTTAGGCACGTTGATGGAGATAAATTTAAAAAAAAATTATATTAGCAGACAACTGCCAAGTCACATGACTGGAGAGGAAATCTTCAGGGTGAAAACAGCCTCCCTTGAGGAGGGAGAATTGCACTGGAAGAATTGTCTTAGTGTTTGCACAGATGGGACTGGCTCCATGACTGGCAAAGTGAAGGGTTTGTAAGCAAGGTCAAAGAACAAAACCCTGGTGACCCACTGTTTCCTGCACCATGAAGATCTCATGGCGAAAACACTGCCGGAAGAACTTTCCTTACTGTTAGATGGAGCAATAAAGATACTGAACTTAATAAAATCACAGTCCTTAAAATGTTGCCTTTTCTCGCTGTTGTGTGAGGAAATGGGAGCAGAACACCAGAATTTACTTTTGACATAGAAATACGCTGGCTTTTCCATGGAACAACATGTACAAAACTTGCCTCGCTGGCTGATATATTCTACCACCTCAATGAACTGAACAGGAAAATGCAAGGTGGAAATGAGAATCTTCTCTCCTTCATGGATAAACTGCATGAGTTTAGATCTAAGTTAGCCCTCTGACATGCAAAAAGTACCAAAAGGCACAATAGAAATGTTCCCCCTGGAAAACATGGCAGATTCTACTGGCAATATTTTTGGTCAGTGTCATTTCTGAGCATTTGAAAAGTCTGGAAGAAAAATTCAGCTCATATTTTCCTTCATGCTATATAGAAGATTTCGACTGGGTCTGGGATCCTTGGATTTCCTCTGCAACAGAAAGTGCTAAGAATCTTACAATAATGACTCGAGCAACTTGCCAAAATTAAAGATGGGCCTTTCTTTTAAAATTAAGTTTGGCGACATGCCTCTGGACTCATTCTAGTTGACAATGGCAGATGAATACACAGTAATCTTGGACTGTGCTATCTCCATTTTGTTGTCATTTTCAACAACATACCTGTGCAAGTTAAGTATTTTTCGAGCCTGACTTACATCAAAAACAAAGAGAACATCTGAGATGGGTGGAGCAAGAGTTCTGAGTTGCACTGTTAACATTTCCTGCCAGGATTAAATGACTCTGCATATCAAGGCAAGCTCAAATTACTCATTAAAAGTAAGGGGGAAGGGGTTGGTCATAATTTAGCATGGGGCAAGGGTGCACTGCACAAATCTTTCACTGAAGTGTGCCCTTCAACTGGAAAAGATTGGGAAACTCTGCTTCAGACATGTAAGTAGATGTCCCTCCCTGAATTGATGGAAAGATCCATGTCAAGTATGCAAGAGACTACTATTCTCCCCATAAGATACTGGTGACCGATGCAACCCTTTTAGAGTGAGGAGCCCATCTTGACCATTACCCAGTTCAGGGGCTATGGACTTGCATGGAAATTCAAGTCCAAGTTAATGTGCCTGAGCTCAGAGCAATCAGTTGAGCCTGTGTTGCTTGCCTTCCAGTGATCCAAGGAATGGTAACACAAATTGTTTATGACAGACATGACTGTTTTATGTAAATAGACAAGGAGGTGTTCCCTTCCAACCCCAGTCTCAGGAGGAAGTTTGGTTCTGGAACTGGTGCATCTGTCATTTGACAGATCTTTTGAAGCTCCCAGATCTTCAAAATGCCCTGTCAGACTGCCTAAGCAGATGTTTCTCCATGGTCCACAAGTTGACTATCAAGGAATTCATTACAAGAGACACCTTCCAACAATGGGAACAACAGTCAAACCTCTTTGCAACAGACAGGAACAAGAAATGTCTTGTCTTCTGCTCCAGGTGAAGCATATCCCCAGGATCCATAACAGAGGCACTCCTCATACCATGGTCTCCAGGGATGACTTACACTTTCCCTCTCACCCCACAAATCCTGAGAGCATTAAGGAAGGTCAGACAAGACTCTGCCACAGTCACCATATAGCACCTGCTTGGCCAAGTCAGTTTTGGAATACAGACCTCACAAAATTGTCCACTTGTCCTCCAGAACAGTGGAAAATTGTCCACTTGCCTCTTTCATCAGACTTTATCTCCCAGGATGATGGCAACTTCCTTCATCCACACCTCACAGTCTGAATGTTGGCCGAATGACTGACTCCTGGACATTTTAAAACATTTGAATCCAAAGTAGAAAAGACTCCAATAGGCTAACTTAGATTGCCAAATGGAGGAGGTTCTCAGTATGGGCTAGGCATTGTCAGTTACCTCCTATAGTTACCAAATTCCCAGCTGTCCTAGATTTCTTGCTAATACTCAAGAATTCTGGAGTAACTCTTAGTTCTGCTCAGGTGCACTTAGCACCTATATTGGCATTCCATTCCCCCAATCCAGGGATACACAATCTTCTCCCACCCAACTAATTAGGGCTAGTCTACACTAACAGGCTACATTGGCACAGATGCAGCTGCGTTACTATAGTGCATCTGGCGAAACTGTTCTATGCCAGCAGGAACATACTTTCCCATCAGCATAATTATTTCACCTCAACGAGAAGTGGAAGCTATGCCAGTGGGAGAGCACTTCCTGCTTTAAGTCGATGTAAATTGTGTCGCTCAGGGTGGTGGCTTTTTCACACCCCGAGCAACATAAGTTAAATCGACTTAAGTGGAAGTGTAGACTGTGACAGGTTCAGTCACAGAGACCACCTTGGGACTGTCACCTGATGTGCTGGAATTACCTCTGAGGCCATCTTCCCTGCCAACTTGGGACTCCAGAACCCTGCCTTGTTGAGCCAGATACGCTAGTCTGCTGCAACACAGACCCAGGTCTGGTCCATGCCCCCAAAGCGGCAGACTTTAACCAAAAACTGCTCAGCAGGTCACCTCTCTCCAGCACCCAGACACCCAGTTCCCAATGGGAACCAAACCCCAAATAAATCCGTTTTACTTTGTATAAAGCTTATAGAGGGTAAACTCATAAATTGTCTGTTCTCTGTAACACTGATAGAGAGCTATGCATAGCTGTTTGCTCCCCCAGGTATTAATCACTTACTCTGGGTTCAATAATAAACAAAAGTGATTTTATTAAGAATAAAAAGTAGGATTTAAGTGGTTTCAAGTAATAACAGACAGAACAAAGTAGGTCACCAAGCAAAATAAAGCAAAAACACGTAAGTGTAAGCCTAATACATTAAGAAACTGTTTACAGGTAAAATCTCACCCTGAGAAATGTTCCAATCAGCTTCTTTCACAGACTAGACTCCTTCCTAGTCTGGGCCCAATCCTTTCCCCTGGAACAGTCCTTGTTAGTTCCAGCTCAGGTGGTAACTACGGGATTTCTCATGACTAGCAGCCCCCTTTGTTCTGTTCCAGCCCTTTTATAGCTTTGGCCCAAGGCGGGAATCTTTTGTCTCTCTGGGTCCCCCACCTCTCCTCCTAAATGGAAAAGTACCAGATTTAAGATGGATTTCAGCATCATGTGACATGGTCACATGTCCTGTGAGACCCCCAACCTCCATTCTTCCTGGGCTGGCTTACAGGAACACAGGAAGGCTTGCAAGTAAACATAACCATTTACAACCAATTGTCCTAGTCAATGGGAGCCATCAAGATTCTAAACCACCATCAATGGCCCACACTTTGCATAATTACTATAGGACCCCAGAGTTATACTTTCTTGTATCTGAAGCTAAAAATATAATGATACATACATACAAATAGGAGGAATATATTCAATAGGTTATAATCTTTGTTGTGATACCTTACAAGAGACCTTTTGCATAAAGCATATTCCAGTTACATCATATTTACACTCATAAGCATATTTCCATAAAACATATGGAGTGCAAATTCACATAGACAAGCCCTTAGATTCCTAAATGGTCTTTCACATGGCTATCCCCATTTAGGGAGCTGTCTCCCTAGGACCATAATGTGGCCCTAGAGGGGTTAAAGGAATTCCCATTTGAGCACATCAAGTTGCTCTTTGCTACATTTATACAGGAAACAGCATTTTAGTAGCAATTATATCAACCAGAAAAACTGAGTAAATTCAGGCTCTCGTCTGAGTCCCTCTATGATTTTTTTCCATGAGACTAAGGTAACTCTTAGGCCCCATCCCAAACTTTTGCTGAAGATAGTCACTGATTTCTATTTGAAATATACCATTTTTTCCCAAACCACATACATACCGATGAGGAGAGGCTAGATTACATATATTGGTTGCCCTCAGAATATTATTCTATTTACATACAACGAGATCATTTAGAGTCTGAGACTCTTTATAGTGTATGCAGACAGATTGAAAGGATAAGCTATTTCAACCCAGAGACGTTCAACGTGGGTATCTAGCTGTATTGTACTCTGTTAAGAGTTATCTAATTTAATGGGCTACATCTGTGCAATCTAGGAAGTGTTGGAGGCTGGTCCGAGCAGTGAAAGACCAGCTGGGAAACTGAGCCTGAGTGGCTCTTATACTGCACAGTGCCACAAGGGAGTTCTCTGGTAAGGATGTGCTATAACATGGTTACCTTACAGTAACTGTGGTTCTGTGACATGTATTGTCAATGTATATTCCATGATCCGCCTTCTTCCCCACTACTATGGACTCTAATAACACCTGGAACCTACATTAGTGAAGGAACTGAAGGATAGTCTGGCCTGCTCTGCCGTTTATGCCCTTGGTATTGGGCATTAGGACATGGACATACATGCAGCCCCAGCACACACTGATGGCCAATCTCGAGCGTATGAGGTATGCTTACTGTGAGGTAAGTAACTGTTTCTTTGTGGGGCGGGCCAAATGGAACAGGGACGATGAGACTGAGCAGTGGGCATTAGCACTAGGTTTAGGATTCAAAAGGGAATAAAAGATTTAGTGATAAGGTCTCTGGTTTTCCTTGCTGAAGCATAATTTGTCTAGCGGCGAGGCAGGGGATTGACTAAATGAACAGACAGTTCCTTCTCTCCATAAATGTCAGTGTTTCTGAGAACAGGTTGTGAGTATAGATGTGGTCTGACCTTTACAACTCAAGCCATTCATAACAACATAAAGGATGAAGAAGATAATTTAACAGTCCTAGAAATATTGCAAAAATGACCAAATAAATCACCTATATATGGGGGAAAGAAAAGCGGGGCAAGGGGTGGGGGTGGGGTCAGAGGAAGGACAGAATGCCCCAGCCCCAAAAGGAATAAAAACAATTTGGGAGAAGTTTCTCTTCCTCAAAATAACAAAGCAAAAATGTCAGTTATTTTAATTGACTGTGTCTGGCTCCCCAGGGGATGTTGTAGTCTATTCATTGGCTGTGTTTGGCTCTGGGGGTGGGGGAGAGAGAGGGGATGTTGTATTGTTCAGCATTTGGGCAACAGAAGTGGAAAAGTTGTGTGCTTATTTGTAGGTATACTCAGAATTCAGACAACAATGAGATCAAAGCTTTATTTAGGAAGCTCTAGGATCCAAATGGAATAAACGGAGGGTGTGCAGCTTAATGGCAGAGCTACTGCTCTCTGTTTCACGTTTGTAACATCATTTAACTCGGCAACATTACTCTGGATTTCCATTAGTGTAACTGAGATCAAAGGACCTGGTCCAGCCCTTGCCAACACCATTGTGAATCAGAAGTAACTCCACTGAAGTTGGTGGACTTACACTTACAGTGTAAGAAAGGGGAGACTCTGGCCCGTTATGCATACCATTTGTTTTGTTTAATTACGCTACATCCCATGAAGAAAGGGACAGAGGCAGTGAGTTATAGGGGCCTGTGGTGCCCAGGGTTCCAGCAAATTCAGGGCATTGGGGCCCAGCTTCACCAATGTTCAGGGCCGGGTCTCTCCCCTGGCCCTGCCTGTTGCCCCCGCACATCTCCCCTGGAATGTCTCCCAGCCCTGCCTGCCACCCCTGTGCGCCTCCCCCGAGTGTCCCTGCCTGCCCTGGACAGTGGGGAGCTGCCCCCTGCAGCTCCACCCTATGCTCCCTCGATGGTTGTTGCCGCGGTCGGCCATAAGGGAGAAGCGACGGGGGCAGGCTGAGGTGGCTGCTGCACCTGTGGAGGGAAGAGGGGAGGAGGCGCGTGCCCCCCCCACCTCCGGCAGGCGACTCCGAGTCGACTCTGGGGGGAGTTATCCTGGCTGGACCTCCTGAGCAGCAGCCTGGGGGGGGGCTTGGGTGAGTGTCATTCTGGGGGGGGGGCAGGGAGGAGTCGTCCTCTCTGGCACCTTGCCCCTCCCCGGGGCAGCCTGCCTGCTGCACCCCAAACTCTTCATCCCCAACCAACCCAGCACTCCCTCCTGCACCCCAACCCTCTGTCCCAGCCCAGAGCCCACACCCAGCACCCAAAACCCCTCCCACACCCCAACCCTCTGTTCCAGCCCAGAGCCCACACCCAGCACCCAAACCCCCTCCCACACCCAGCACCCCAAGCCCCCTCCTGAGCCCCAACCCTCAGTCCCAGCACAGAGCCCGCACCCAGCACTCAAACTGCCTCCCATAGCCCGCACCCTCCCGCACCCAAACTCTCTTCCAGAGCCTGCACCCCCTTCTACACTCCAACCCTCTGCCCCAGCCCATAGCCTGCACCCAGCATCCAAACTCCGTCTCAGAGCCCACATCCCTCCCACGCCCAAATCCCCTCCCAGAGCTTTAGGCAGGTAGAGGGGCGGGAGTTGGACCCGTTCTGGGCACCACCAATCATTATATAAACTTGCCGCCCCTGGAAAGGGAAGAGAGAAGCTTTTGGTGTCCTCTCACTTATTCCTTTCCACTTGTTTTTACTCTGTTTTGTTTTGTTTTCTAAAAAAGGGACAGTGAAGTGCATTAAAGAGCTAGACCAGAGGTAGGCAACCTATGGCACGCGTGCCGAAGGCGGCACGCGAGCTGATTTTCAGTGGCACTCACACTGCCCGGGTCCTGGCCATCGGTCCGGGGGGCTCTGCATTTTAATTTAATTTTAAATTATTTTACATTTAAAAACCTTATTTACTTTACATACAACAATAGTTTAGTTCTATATTATAGACTTATAGAAAGAGACCTTCTAAAAACGTTAAAATGTATTACCGGCATGCGAAACCTTAAAATTAGAGTGAATAAATGAAGACTCGGCACACCACTTCTGAAAGCTTGCCGACCACTGAGCTAAACCAATAAGGAACTCTCATGAAAAGGGTTATATAGAAGGGCCTTTGCAGAAGAACCTCATAGAGTGTATGAGTAATGACCCAGTAAATTCATTTCGGTGGAGTAGTCAAACTCTTCCCCGCTTCTTGCGTTAGAAAACAGAACGCTTCCAAGTGCAAGATTTTGATTGCAATGGGAGTTAGAGGTGTTCAGCATACCTCACTGGATTGGGCCCTTCGAAGAAAAAAATTGTTCATGGTTTGTCTAACACAAAAGGTTAATGTTTCCAACTCTCATTCAGAGCTGTATTCTGGGTACAGTCCTGCAAACATTTACTCATATGTGTAGAATCCTACAAGCAAAACTCAAGCTTAAAGGGTCATCATCAACTGGAAAACTCATTTTCTGTAATGGACTAGATAAGAATGGTTCCACGTATCACACCTGCTTCTGATGCCCCCTGCCAGCTTTTGTCATTTTCCATATTTCTCTTTAAAATATTTTTTCCTCTGCTGGCGTGTGAAAAACCCACCCAAATAGGGGAAAGACTAAACAGTAGAACTAACTGTACACACTGTGCTGTCAAACATGCAAAATAAACAACCTGGAAAAAAAGAAAATATATTTCTCTTTTCTAGTCATCTGAGGTGTGACAGGTAACAGTAGGTGGGAAAACATTAATAGAAATTTGATGTTTTTATTTATATATAGTAGATGGTGTTCTTTTAATTCACCCTGGAGTGCTGGTGGCTGGATGCACCAAATTATTAATGTTGTCTTGGGCCCTGTGGGGGACATTTTCCTTCCAGATAAACACATTTTTTTCCTTGAATATTTTTGGTTTTCCTTGTGCAGCAGCTTTGTAATCATCTCTTGGGGCCTGATCGAAAGCCCATTGAAGCCACAAGGGGCATCTTTCCATAAACTTCAATGAGCTTTGGACGAGACCCTTGGGGAATCGAGCATGACTTTTCCCTTCTCTCTCCAATTTTCCTCCTCCCCCCTTCAAAGTGGTTGCAAAACTGGCGACATGTATGGAACATTTTCTTTGTAGTTTTTGTGCTCTTCATCCATCCCAGAGTTTATTGTAGGCTATAAATCACACTGATCATGGATGCATGGTTATTGTTTTTGTTTTTTGTCTCAAGTTGTTTAGCCACAGAATGCCAAGGTGCATATTTTCTGCTGCTGTTGTAATAAGTTTTTGTTTACATAGTGTCTGTCCATTGTAGCTTTCAAAGCATTTCATAATCAGAGAAGATCAAAACTCTAATGAAGTTTTTAAAAAATAAGAGTTACAAGTGAATTGCAGTGTATTTGAGAACTTTACCCAACTTTCCCCTTTTGCAGGGCCCCTCTCAGGGCCAGGGCAATAATGGCATTTTTCTTTGGCCATGCTGTTTTGCTGTGCTGAATGTAGATTTGCTGCACTGCTATAAATTGGGGCTTGCAGTACTGTGGCTGACCTCAAGGTGATTTCACTGAGACTACTTGCATAGTAAAAGACTACACAGGTGGGTCAGAATCCAGGCCCAAAGTAAGCAAGGATTATTCATAAGTAATTGTTGTGGACCTGAGTTCTAGATATACCTAACTTTAGCTTTAGGGTTTGATCCTGTAAAGTGTAAACCCTAATTCACACAAGTAGTCCATGGTCACGTGAATTGTCACTTAAGCCATACTAAGTATGCGCTTTTATAAACTGCACCATTGCAAACTGCATTTTTGTTAACAGTTGACTGACCCCTACTGCTTTACTGGAATTTCCTGTCATGCAAATATTTGAATTGTGGTGGGCTGACTGATTCAAATTGAAACTTTAAACCAAATTGGGAGATACATCAAATGTGGAAGTGGGGAAACACTTTTATAAGAAATAACAACACTAAATTAATTCTGGTAAGTAAATATGACTGAGTATTAAGCAATAGGGTTATTCCCGGATATATTTTAGTGGGGATGGGCAGTCTGTAGATAAGCATAAGGATGATCATACTGAGAGAAACAAACCTGCAAATAACTGTGAGGAACTTGAGATCTGTTTTCAAATGATACATTAAAAATTACAAAATGAATTAATCATATTCCCTCTGTTGGAAATGCAAGACAATCTGAGAAAATACTTTTTCCACTAATGTTAATAAATGTGATCTCCATTAAATAAAAATCATCAACTGAAAGAAACCAAAATTCTGTAAGACTTGGCGAATTAAGCATGGGCAGTTTTGCTTGAAAATTGGCATGGAAATTAAAAACTGGTAGAAATATATACATTGTGCATATATTTAAAATGCTGCTGGGAAAAGCCAAGACACTTTATATTTTAATCAGCTGTACAAAAAATATTTAAACTCTCTAAAAATTATTAAAAATGGTAAAATGCCATAAGGAATTGATTGGGGTGTTTTTTCTTCTATTGCTCAGTACACATACTGTTCAATAACAATTTCAGAAAATGTATGCACACAGAATTGTACAAACATGTAAGTTGGCAAATTTTGCCTTTGATACATTTGGGGGTTAATGGCCAACTTCTCTGACATATTTTGCAACAAGCAAAACCAAACCTGTTTTTTTGTCCCTGCATATAGTCACACTTTCTGCATCAGAGTGGAGAGGGAGAAGCTCTTGAGCTCAAAGGTCAGAGTTTGCTACATTATATGATAGTTTTATCTGAAACCTGTATACATGTTCACCACATACAAAAAAATGTAGAAAGGAGAAACCTACTAGGGCATCAGTAGGAAACTATTGTTTTTAAAATTCATCAGGAATTGGTGAGAGCTCTGATTTATATCCAGTGCTAGGTACTCTGTTGGCTCTATATAAAAATGTTATTTGTTGTTAGCTTATTTGGTTTTCTTTAAGGTAGATATGTTAATTTTTAATGATATAAAGGAGATCTCCAAAATCACCATGTATTCCATAGAGTGATTGCAAAAAGAGGGTTAAGAATGCAAAAGGCCCTGCCCCAAATCCCACAGGGTGGCAGTGTTGCTTTTCTGTCCATGGGTGAGGGGAGGACTCGGTGCCATCTGTGTGGGCTAAATTTCACGAATACTATCAGACTAGGAGGGACACAGAGGCATGAGTCTATTCATATGTGATAAGCTCTCCGCATGAGCAGCTTTATCTAATTATTCCAAATGGGTGCAATTCTACTCTGAACTATGTAAAAATAGGACTTTCCAACTCAGTTCCACGTGTGTATTTAGTGACAAATATAAGTGTTTGCTTTTTTATTTCTCAGAAGGGTAGCTGTGTTAGTCTGAATCTGTAAAAAGCAACAGAGGTTCCTGTGGCACCTTAGAGACTAACAGAAGTATTGGGAGCATAAGCTTTCGTGGGTAAGAACCTCACTTCTTCAGATGCAAGTAATGGAAATATCCAGAGGCAGGTATAAATCAGTATGGAGNGAGAATTGGCCCTGCTTTGAGCAGGGGGGGTTGGACTAGATGACCTCCTGAGGACCCTTCCAACCCTGATATTCTATGAACATCATTGGATTCTGTAGGCAAAATTATGACCTCAGTGACATGTCTGTGCCTTCAAAAGGTTTGCACAGGCATCAATGCCTGGAATTCAATAATCAAGTCTGTTGATGATTCACAGGGAGGAGAAGAATGCAGCTTACTCTCAGCATTGCAGAGCTAACAGAAATAAAAAAGCAACAGAGGTTCCTGTGGCACCTTAGAGACTAACAGAAGTATTGGGAGCATAAGCTTTCGTGGGTAAGAACCTCACTTCTTCAGATTGCATCTTCAGATTGCATTGAAGAAAGCTTATGCTCCCAATACTTCTGTTAGTCTCTAAGGTGCCACAGGAACCTCTGTTGCTTTTTTATTTCTGTTAGCTCTGCAATGCTGAGAGTAAGCTGCATTCTTCTCCTCCCTGTGAATCATCAACAGACTTGATTATTGAATTCCAGGCATTGATGCCTGTGCAAACCTTTTGAAGGCACAGACATGTCACTGAGGTCATAATTTTGCCTACAGAATCCAATGATGTTCATAGAATATCAGGGTTGGAAGGGTCCTCAGGAGGTCATCTAGTCCAACCCCCCCTGCTCAAAGCAGGGCCAATTCTCAGACAGATTTTTACCCCAGTTCCCTAAATGGCCCCCTCAAGGATTGAACTCACAACCTTGGGTTTAGCTGGCTAATGCTCAAACCACTGAGCTATCCCTCCCCCGAAAAGGAAAGAACTCAGCTTGACTCTCAGATCCCAGGCTGATTTTGCAGGGCTGGCATTTAGAAAAAAAAATGCTACTTGCAAACTGAAATGGAAATTGCTGAAACGCCATAAGCTTGGAACCACACAATGCGATTGTAATAGTATCTTTCCATAGTAGAACCATGATTTAAAGCCAATATTATGAACTTAACTGGAGTGTAAGTGGTGTGAAGATCTTGTGCAGGCCCTATGTCATGGGGAGAATTTCACTCTATGCTGTAGCTATGGGTCATGAATTTCAGTAATATTACGCCTGCTCCATGCTTAAAACTACCCTTGAAGCACAATTACAATTGAGAAGCTTACAAGAGTTAGGAGATACAGAAGTAAGGCTGAAAGTCCTTAACTCTGCTTCCCGTGTGCCTTTTTAAGAATGGTCTCTCTTCATATGTTTATAAATAGAACTGGTTGAGAATTTTCTGTCAGTGTCTCGGTTTGGGAATGTTGAAACAAAACATTTCCAAATTATTTTGATTTAAAACTTTCCACTTGGCAAAAAAAGATTAGTATTTCACTCTTTTATCTCAATTTAGGATGAAAGCTAACTTTAAAATAATGGAATTTCCCACAGGACAGAAATTCTGGGTAGGTTTTTTTACCAGCTCTATTTATAAACTATTTGTTTGTAGAAATGAGACCAAACCCAAATCTAGATCTATCCATTTTAATCCCCCTAGATCATCTTCTTGAAACTGAGACATTTGATTTGATTTTTATCCTTGCAGCTGTCCTCCTTATCTCTATAACAGAACAATTTAAAAACCGCTGATTTGAACACCCACAGACTTTGAAACAGTTCCAGTCTAAATCTGAATTTTGCAGTTCAGACCCATTTCTAGTTGTTGTTTGCATCTGCCCTGCTATAGATACAAATAACGGAACCCCTGCAGCAGTCACTGAGGAGAGGCAACTCACGTAAGGGAAACAAAAACCAATTGTGCCATGATTATAGAAGTCATTTTGATACAGTAAACAAATATTTTTGGGAAGAAAAAAACCCAAAACATTAAATGCCACCCCCACAAAAAAATCCAAACAGAACCCCCATGATTAAATGATGACACTTTTTCTGATTTGGGCTCATGAACTAACTGGACAATGTTTGTCGTTTTAACAAACTGTCAGGAATACATAGGTATCTGTAATCTGCAGTGCTTTAATACCTGCTGTGACATGAGGTGTTTTCAAGATAAAAGTGGAATCAATAGCACAAAAATGATAGCAGAGTGTCACATTCTTCTTCCTGTGCAACTGCAGCATGTGCATGTCAAGCCATTCGTAATCAAGCTCAAGGCCCTGAATACTTCTCTTTCCACCTCTGTGTCAGCAGCTATCATGAATATTGCCACTACTGGAGAATGGGCAAGTAAAGAAGCGAAGAGGCACCCCAGTGTTAGCACAGCTGTGATGGAAGGTGTCCGTCGTGGTAATATTCCTGACGTACCTTATTTATTCAATAGATGAAATTAACAACAGGAAGGAGGATTCAGATATCATCATCATCTGTCAGGATATTTATTGCCTTAGGCAAAATACATACTTGAGCTAATTTTAGTTTGTGGTTAGCTTTGGTACAGCTTATTTCTGTGTTTCACTCACTTATTGTTGCTGAAAATAAAAACAAAACCAGCCCTGCCCTTTCCTCTAATACCCATGTGGATAGGTTAGGCCCAGGTCTCTATTCCCATATTTATTTAATTGCTTTGTTTTTATTTCCCAATACCATTGGCATCAACTGCAGCAGCTCTCGCTTCTGCAGTCAGGGTCATGTTTATTCCCTTCTATAGCTTCTCTGACAGATTCTGTGGAAAGAAGCTGTGGGGTGATGTAAGATCTCATTCTGTATTTAATTATAGTCCCCAACCTTCTCAAAGCAGTGCAAGGCAGGGGGGACTTTTGTCACAAAATGGGTATTTGTGTTGCTGGACAGCCAATCCTTAGGAACTTCTCTGACTTTGAGACTGTGGGATCATAAGACCAAGAAGTTGGAATACTTATGCTCCACCCTTCTCAGGTGCTATTCACTCCAAACAGTTCTTGATCTCAGTAATTCCAGAACTACTTGGTTTTGAGTAACTTTGATTTACTGCCGCATATCCTAGTGAATGATGAATTCTCTCCTTTCATTTACTTCTGTCTCTTAGAGTTATGATGAAGTAGATCAGTGGGTGAACCCTTGATTTCTGATCTCCCAGGTGTGTGCTCTCTCTCTAGCCTTAAGTTACTGATAAGTCCATTTCTTCCCCTGGATTCTCAGGTGTCTGCTGGAGGTAGCCTCAAGCCACAAAATCTGGTTTTTGAAGACTCCCAGAGTTCCTGGGTGTTTTGGATCCAGAACTTTAGTTTGGCCCATTATAAAAATGCGGGGGCCATTTGTAGAAGTTGGATAGGGTTTATATTTTCATCACACCTGGGGTGAAATTTGAGCCCCAGTGAAATCAGTGGGAGTTTTGCCATTGTTTAAAGTAGAAGTAAGGTTTCATCTCAAAAGTGTATGGGAGTTGTGGGGGGTCTTTGGATCCATGGTTTCTTTTGGGGCCAGTTTCTAATACAGAGAGGTTACTCACTGATAACTCTAGCTCTTTGAGAGTGTTGCTGCTGCATATTCTCACTGCAGGGAAACTCCAGTGCTGAGTTTTGGAACCACGTGGCGCATGGAGCCAGGAGTATCTCCTTAGTGGAATACCCAACAGCGGGGCTCTTGCCGCAGAGGCATCGCAAGACAATGTGTCCGAAGACTACTTGAATGTTATCAATGTCCTTAGCTGTCATTGCAGTGACCCAGACCTCAGCTAGGCTATGTATGGTTGCCACCCGTTGGAATTTTTCCCAGACCGTCCAGTTTTTGGCTTCCATGTCCGTGTGCCATTTAGGGTTGCCAGGTGCCTGGTTTTTGACTGGAAAGTCCAGTCAAAAAGGGAACCTGGCAACCCTAAATAGCACCTGAACCAAAAGTCTGGTTACCACGGGGCTGGGGGAGGTGCCGGGTCATTAACCCACACCAGCCCCAGCTCAGCCAGGGCCACCTCCTAACTTCAGGCAGTCTCCTTGAGATGATCCAGTGAGCAATTCTGGCATGGGGCAGAGGAGCAAGTGACGGGGCGGGACCTTGGGGGAAGAGGTGGAGCCAGGGAGGGACTTTGGGGGGGGGGAGAGGCGGGGCAGCAGTGGGGCCTCAGGGTCCAGTTACCAGCAATTAGAAAGGTAACAGCAATGCCTACTGTAAGGAGAGGGACAGGCAAACAAATACAATGGGGATAACCTTACATTTTTACACTTTATAAAGGAAAACCCAAGAATTTTGTAAGAACATAAATAATACCAGGTAACATAAAATACTCATTTAGAAAAATTGTAAATTACCATCAAAATGAAAAGAATTTTGTCTTCAACATGCTGTCCCATCCCCAAGAAGAAATCCATTCCTCCTCTACCTAGCTGCAAAGTCTTGTTTCACCCCTGTACTCCCGCCTTTGTCTCTCTCCGGTTTGTGATGCTCCTATGATTCGACGCTCCAGTGACCACACCTCTTTCCAAAAGGGTCACCTGCCAATGACGGTGCCTCACTGGGAGAGCTACACCCATCGACCCGAGCTCAAACTGTATTCCCTTTGTCAGCATCAGAATGGTCCAATCTCACTGTTCATACACTCCATGCCCCTTCCACCCGGACTCCTTCCACACTGCTCTCCCTCTAGCGTCGCTTCCTCAGCAAATCCTCTTTTCCCCCAGCGCCACCTCTTTTTGCCTCCATCCTCTTTAACCACTTTCCAGCCGCCTCCTCTCTAGCAGCTCCAAGCCCCCTCCCTAGCTCGAGCTGCCCTCTCCTGGCCTGTCTCTCTCATAGCTACAGACTCTAACACTACCTCTCTTGACTGAAACTACAGCAGGTTCTAGTGCTAGGGAAAAGTTCACTACACGATCTTCAGCCTCTGTGGGAGAGGATGTAACAAAGGGAGGATCTGCTCCCACATGCTGCTGCTGCTGCTATTTAGCCAGGGGGTTTGACAGTCTGACACTGATATTGCTAAGGTGCTAAAAGTGATTTCTCTTTCCCCAGAATAGTCATTCTCCATGACTCTGTCTCTCACTGAGAAGCCTGAGATCCCTTCACCTTCCCCAAAGCCACCAAGACTATCAAGGATTTTGGTGTCAGAGCCTTGCTGCGGCACCTGATACAACCTATCCATTTTAGTTATGGCAGGTGTGGAAATTGTGTTCAAACTCCAGAGTCCTTTGTTTATTGCAAGCAAGATCCGTCCCTTTTCTCTCAACCTCAGGATGTCCCATAACTAGATTGATGGTATATAATGGTGGTAGCAGTTACAAAAGAAAAAAGTCATTCATATAAACTGATAATGGAGATGGACAGTTGAGTTTGGGGGTTTGTAGATCACCCCTACACTGTGCTTCTGGCTACCTATTGTTTCTATAACGTTCCTCCCTGCTACACTTCACAGCCAACCCCAAAAGCTGCTTTCTCATCTCCCAGTTCTCCTCACCCCTACCCACACTTCCCCAAAACCTGAAAAGAGCATGGTGGTGCTATTGTTGAATGTCAGGAGTAAGCAAATGCTATTCTCTGCCCTACCTGTTAAGGGGCAACTTATATCTGACAATTTATGTGACTAGATATCCCCAGCTACTAATCTATGGTTCTTTAGGTTCTACTTAGCTCTTCCTGTTCTGGACAGTCTTTGTATGAGCTTGGGGTGGAAGTCTCTCATTCTACAGCCATATGCTAATAATGAGCCCTCTATAAGCAGTGCCTGTCTCTGCTTTTACCCCTGGATCTAGACTGTTAATGTTTCATGACACCCAAATAGTCAACAGCAAAGACACTGTCCTACCATATAAATAAGTAAGGCGGGGCTGGGATTTGCTGGGTACAAATTCTCCTGCACCCAAGCAATTATTTTACATGTTTAAGGCTTGCCCGGGTCTCTTGTGGTTTTTTAAACAGGCAGAAAGATCTTGTGATAGAGCAAAGAGTCACTAAGTGACTTGCCAAGGTCACATACTGTCTGTGACAGAACTAGGAATATACACATCCTTGACTAGGCAGTTTTTGTACTGAGCTAGTAAAATTATACTGGTTTGTTTACTTCTCCTGGGATCACAGACCTTGAGGTTAGCTTGGAGTTCTAGCTTTGTATTAAGCTGAAAATCCAATCGACTAGACAGCATGAAGTTCTCTTCTTTTAGATCTACCACTGACTCTGACACCTTGGGCAAATCCCTCAATGTCTGTGTCTGTTTACCACTCTGTAAAACGGAGATCACTCTGGTGCTTCCCTCCCTCATAAGGTTAATGTGAGGCTTGTTTCTAAAGCATTTGGAGATTGGGTGAAAGTTGCCATGTAAGTGCAAACTGATACTGATGATCCAGCCCTTTTACTGGAGAATGCACACTCTGAATAGTCAGACATGCTGAAGTCTTGTCTTCTCTGAACACAAGGAAGAAATGGTTTGTTTTTTGTTTTCAGATCCTGATCTTTATGTTTGTGCTTGCAGTGGTTAGAGGGGGACAGAGAAGGAGGGTTGGCAAGTGCAGTGCTGACAGAGATTAACCAGACTGAGACTGATTGACTGGAACAGCTGGGGGGGATCCCAGATCTTTCCAGTCTGCACACACAATACGTAACACCTAGTCTAAGGACAAAAGCTGTGTCATGTCAGATCTGTCTCCAGTTGGCAATAAATTATTGTAACGTTAAGTTCCAGAGCTAAACAGAGTCCTTACTGTTCCCTTTCTCTTAGACTTAACTGTATTTTCTTCACCTTCCTATGTCAGCTTTCTTCTCTCTGCATGAGGATTTCTTTAATGCCTTCCTAACAAAGAACTGCTTTGGTAATGAACTGGCAGTGCACTTCACTCATGTAACAACACGCACCTGTTTTTGGCTTACCAAGGTGCAGAAGTGGCTTGACGCAGCCTGGGGTTTTTGATTTCATTTGTTCTGTCCTCTAATTTCAGCAGTTTGGAAATGTATCATGCACAAAGTATTTTGTTGCAACATCCACACTAGTTTCAAGTTGGCTTAAATTCATACTTGCACAGGAAGATCCACAATAGGTGATGGAGAGTGCAAGTCATTACAAACACCAGTCCAAACCCAGAAGTCCTTACTCAAGCAAAACCTCTATTGATGTCAATAGGGGTATTGCCTGAGAAGCACTGTAAAATTTGGCCCAGACTTCCTCTTAATGGTCTATGAAATAATTCAGAAAAAGACAAGGAGAGAGAAAATGTTCTAGCAGCAGCCCTTTTCCCCAAGGCTTGCAAGAATATGAGAAATATTAATGCTACAATTTGAATTTTAGGAAACAACAATTGAAAAATACATATAGTCTGTTGGATCCCAGTCAAGAATTGTAGCCAAAAAATTGACATTGTTCCAGATCGAAGTAAGCCAACAAAAAGCACAGCTTGAATTTTAGCAGGATTTTGAAAGATTTTGGCCTCTTCCGTACAGTATGGAAACAGTACACCAGTCATGTCCACTGTCTCTGGCCTGTCCTAGGTAAAATGGGTTTTCAGAGCTACTCGACTAGTTCGTTAAGAAACAAGTGAGCGTCCGCTATACAATGCCAGCTGAGCTATTGTCTGCAGAGCTGGCTGTATTCATTGTAAACTTTCACTATGGCCCTAATTCAGGAAATCATCCATAATCAAGAAGGTCATTTCAGCATGCACTTAACATGTAAGGATGTGCTTTCTTAAATGAGGTGTTATATCCACAAATCTGGAAAAAATCAGTAAAATTTTACTTTGATTATTTATGGCACTAAAAAAGTGGCAACTCTCATCTGTGAAGACCAAGATGGAGCATGAAAATATTTCATGTCAACACATGGCCAGCCTCTTTCTTGCTAACATGAACATCTTTACAGTCTTTGGAGTACTGATGTGAGGAGAGAAATATTTGTTTGCAGATCATTAAGGACTCGGGGATAACCAAGTAAAATGTTCATTTCTCTTTCAGGCTAATGGGCAATATGGATATTATTTGCTGTGTTGGTCCCAGGATATTAGAGAGGCAAGGTGGATGAGGTAATATCTTATACTGGACCAATTTCTGTTGGTGAAAGAGGCAAGCTTTCAAGCCACATAGATATTGTCTTTCTGCCTCCAAGACTCTGTAGGTTGGCACTGATGTTGTCTCCAAGCATCTTCCAGGAAGTAAGAGTAAGATCATTAGTATGGGCTAGCTTCCAGTGATGTGCTGGAGCGGGATACTTAGGACGCCCGTGTTAAAGTCTTGGCAGAACATCACAAGCATCTTCTATACTTTTGGCCTGAGGAAAGATATTACTGTACCTCATGATCCACATTAGGTAGGAGAAAGGGGAAGGTTTCAAAACAAAGCCCAAAGTTCAACCTCAGGAGGAAATCTTTTGCCTTCTAAATTTCTCTGATTCTGGGGCATGCAAGTCACAGGCATGTGTAGGAAGACAGAGATAAACCATGAGAAAGGTGTGGGTTGGTGAGAGGGGAGTTTTCTGCAGAAGTCTAACAAGTACCAACCCCTCCATTAAAGTTTTGTTCTTTGCCAAATAGTGCATGCATCCCTAGTAGAGAGCAAAACTATCAACTGCTGCTTCACTGAACTTACCTGACTTTGAAAATAGAATGAACTCATACTGAGAACCCCCTTCCTGTGTGCGTGGAATTTACTTTTCAGGATTGCGAACAATAATGAAAATGTTTAGTCAAAAGCAAGAAACAATTCTAGTTGAAAGTAAGCTATGCCCACCGTGGGCTTCTGGAGCTATACCATCCTTGCAGGATGAGCAAGGGAAACCAGGAGGTGGACATGAAATTTTACCCCAAGTGGTGGGTGGGTGAATCTGGATCTCTGGAATGTGACCAGGGGGAGAGGGGCATGAGCAGCAGCACTGTTTGCCATCTTTATGCTTAGGTGACAGAAGTACTAAAATAAGTTCAATATTAAATGACTTATTAGGTGTAGCAGTGAACAAAAATTGTTGCACAGAGTTCAGGCTGTCTTAGCTAATCTTCTGCCTCACTTACTACTACTTCCATATTTATCCACAGTCTCCTGTCTTCCACCTTCCCCCATATTTAATCTAATTTTTCCTCACAATCTTGTACCCCTCACATTTTCCCACTGATCCCCTCAGATTCCCTCATGTAGCCCACTATATTCAGATGTATCTGTTTATGCAGACTCCTGCCCTCCACAAGGTTCCTGTTTCTCCCTCCCCAAACCCACCCCATTTCCTGCCTTCACTATGTTTTTCCCTTTCTTTTTATATTAACCTGCTTTGCCACACTGTCCCTTCCTGTCTGCCCATATTCACCTGCTCCTTACAGTGACCTTCCCAGCCAGCCACATAGATCTGCCATCTTTCCTGAGAGCAGCTTAGCTTCACTACTGTTAGGAACAATGCCAGGTGGTAGCCACCTTTACTAAGGATGGCCCAAACTTCTATCTGTACAGGCTGTAGTAGAATGGCAATCATCTTAATTGAGGGCAGTTTGTGGCCTTATTCCCAGTGAAAACAATAGGGGCTGATGGCTATTTTGTGTTACACTGGTCTACAATTTTTGAGAAGTCGTCTGCTTCAGAGATAAAATGTGCTATTTATTATGTATTTTGGTTTACTGAATTCAAATATGACAATTAAAACAACTGATTGGCTACTGTTTCTAAGATATTTAAGTTTTTACATTTTATGTCTATGTATATTGTGCAGATAGTAGAGTTTTAATCATAAATTGTAAACCTAGGTCTTTTCATGTGTTTATGGTTGCTTTACATGATAATATTTCACCTGTCCTGTTTATGTAACCCTTTAAAAATCAGCAAAAGGGTTATATAAATAAAATTGATTATGAAACAAAAGGCAAAAAACTATTATGTACATAGTTTAGTCCTATTCAGTGTCTACTCGGCGCTTCTTGGCTTGTCTCTTGTATTCATTAAATGGAGCATCTCTTGTCACTGTCCAGCAATAGTTTGCAAGCATTAATGGGCTCCATTTGCCCTGTGATAGCGTTTCTCCATTGTTGCAATGTCCTGCTGAAATCGCTCGCAGTGCTCATCGCT
Source organism: Trachemys scripta elegans (assembly GCF_013100865.1). Lineage (NCBI taxonomy): Eukaryota > Metazoa > Chordata > Testudines > Emydidae > Trachemys > Trachemys scripta. Next base: position 97,380,048 of record NC_048301.1, read on the forward strand.
CACTGCTCCACAGTTCGGTGGAAAAAAATCTAGAGGAGAGTGCAAAAAATGTATCTTTAGTGACGTTGCAACCAAGGCTTTTGTATGCCTTGAGGAGATTTTCCACCAACAACCTGTAGTTGTCTGCCTTGTTGTTTCCGAGAAAATTTATTGCCACTAACTGGAAAGCTTTCCATGCCGTCTTTTCCTTGCCACGCTGTGCATGGTCAAATGCATCATCTCGAAGAAGTTCACGAATCTGAGGACCAACAAAGACACCTTCCTTTATCTTAGCTTCACTTAACCTTGAAAATTTTCCACAGAGGTACTTGAAAGCTGCTTGTGTTTTGTCAATGGCCTTGACAAAGTTCTTCATCAGACCCAGCTTAATGTGTAAGGGTGGTAACAAAATCTTCCTTGATTCAACAAGTGGTGGATGCTGAACACTTTTCCTCCCAGGCTCTAATGACTGTTGGAGTGGCCAATCTTTCTTGATGTAGTGGGAATCTCTTGCACGACTATCCCATTCGCAGAGAAAACAGCAGTACTTTGTGTATCAGTCTGCAGACCAAGCAAGAGAGTAATAACCTTCAAATCACCACAAAGCTACCACTGATGTTGGTCATAGTTTATGCACCTCAAAAGTTGTTTCATGTTGTCATAGGTTTCCTTCATATGGACTGCATGACCAACTGGAATTGATGGCAAAACATTGCCATTATGCAGTAAAACAGCTTTAAGACTCTTCTTCGATGAATCAATGAACAGGCTCCACTTATCTGGATCATGAACGATGTTGAGGGCTGCCATCACACCATCGATGTTGTTGCAGGCTACAAGATCACCTTCCATGAAGAAGAATGGGACAAGATCCTTTTGACGGTCACAGAACATGGAAACCCTAACATCACCTGCCAGGAGATTCCACTGCTGTAGTCTGGAGCCCAACAGCTCTGCCTTACTCTTGGGTAGTTCCAAATCCCTGACAAGGTCATTCAGTTCACCTTGTGTTATGAGGTGTGGTTCGGAGGAGGAGGAGGATGGGAGAAAATGTGGGTCCTGTGACATTGATGGTTCAGGACCAGAAGTTTCATCCTCTTCCTCTTCCTCGTCTGACTCAAGTGAGAATGATTCTGGTGCATCAGGAACCGGCAGTCCCTCTCCGTGGGGTACTGGGCGTATAGCTGATGGAATGTTTGGATCATGCACAGTCCACTTTTTCTTCTTTGACACACCTTTCCCAACTGGAGGCACCATGCAGAAGTAACAATTGCTGGTATGCTCTGTTGGCTCTCTCCAAATCATTGGCACTGCAAAAGATTTCCTTTTCCTGTTCAACCACTGGCGAAGATTTGTTGCACAAGTGTTGCAGCATATGTGTTGGGCCCACCTCTTGTCCTGATCTCCAATTTTGCAGCCAAAATAAAGGTGATAGGCTTTCTTAACCATAGTGGTTATACTGCGTTTTTGTGATGCAAAAGTCACTTCACCACAAACATAGCAGAAGTTATCTGCACTGTTCACACAAGTACGAGGCATCTCTGCTCACTTTGGCTAAACAGAAATGTGTCCCTTTGCAAAATCAAACACTGACAAATAAGAGAGCACGACACTGTATAATTTCTAGAGCAGATATAGGGCAATTTGTTCAGCAGAGTGATGTAAACTTCGTTATGATTGCATCATCCATGACTTCTAGGAATAACATGATGCAATTCATATCATGTATGACACAATACCAGCTTCAGATTACATCATTCATTGTTTTGCCTTGTCAAGGCTGCTTCCCCACTTTGAACTTTAGGGTACAAATGTGGGGGCCTGCATGAAGACTTCTAAGCTTAACTACCAGCTTAGATCTGGTCCGCTGCCACCATTCCCAAATGGATTCCCTTCCCTGGGAAACCTTGAGAAACTCTTCACCAATTCCCCCCAGCGCCGTGCCACCCGAACCCCGCCCCCCTCCAAGCGCCGCGCTGCCCTAAGCCCCCGTCCGAGTGCCGCACCGCGCCAGCCCACGCCCCCCCAAGCACCACGCCGCCCGAAGCCCCGCCCCCCCTCCGTGCACCGCGCCGCCAAATCCAAAAAAAATAAAAATAAAAAATCGAGCGCTGCCCTGCCCCAGGGTGCCGCCCCAAGCACGTGCTTGGTCGGCTGGTGCCTGGAGCCGGCCCTGGTGACATAGTAAGAAGAGGCTAAAAGGTCATGAAATGCCATGAGAAGAAGCCATCATCTGGGAACTGAAGAGCACTTCGATAGGTAGAAGTAGAACCATGACAGAACTTGGAATACCTGCCGAGCAATGAAAGTGGTTCAGGAAGACTGAGTAGTCCAGAGAATTGAAGGTGGCCAGAGGTCTAGTAGAACAAAAAGGGAGAAGAAGCTTTCAGTAGCAGAAAGGAGGTCATGAAGGAGAACAGTTTCCATGTTTTGGCCAGAATGAAATCAAGGCTGAAAATGATTAAGGACACAAGAACTGACTTGTTTTTGCCGGTGGGTGCGCCTCTCTGTACACTACCCCCGTGCGAAAAGCAGGCAGGGCCGCGGGGCCCACAACCGATTAATCCGGCCCTGCAGGTTCTGAGCACCCCCTCTTTTTTTTGGTGGGTGCTTGAGCACAAGAGCACCCATGGAGTCGGCACCTATGATGAAGGATAATAGTGCATATGAGAGTAACTTGGAGAGATGCACATTTCCTTTTGGAGAAAGGGAAGGTTTGAGTTAGGGCAATAATCATATAGACTGTCCAGGAAGGACGGAATGTGGCATATCTTACATGGTTTGGGAAAGTACCAGAGGCAAAGGAGTTGTTGTCAATGGCAGTAAACTTGGGGGAGAGGGATGGGGGCAAGAGTAAGAAACAATATGAAGGGGGGATGAGGGAGGCAAAAGAGAAAATGCTTTTCTTAAATCACTCTGTGATGCCATCTATGTACAGGTGGGATGTGAGAGATGCAAGAGAAATGGGTGGTAAGAAGTGTTCAGGGTGAAGGGGGAATTATCAATGAGGGCAATTTTACATGCACAGCATAGGAGAGGACATGCCTCTCGTTGTTACACGTCCCAACACACCGTTCAGATATTCTATGCACAATATGTAATTAAAGGGATGCCTCTAACTGAAGAAATCAATCTGCCGCTGTAGACTGTGCACCTTCTACTGTCAAAGAGCAAAACTGAAGATGATTAGAACAGAAAGAAATCAGGTGGGGCCATAGGCGCTGACTTTCTAATGTTCTGGCGGGGGGCTCTGCCCAAGGCCCCACCCTGCCTCTTCCTGCCCCCGCCTGTTCCTGCTCCCTCCCCCAACGCACTCCTCCCTCCCTCCTAGCAGTTCCTGCACACCGAGGAACAGCTGATGGGGAGGCGCTGATCAGTGGGGCTGCTGGCAGGTGGAGGTGCTGAGAGGGAGTGGAAGGCGCTGATAAGGGGCTGCCGGAGGGTGCTCAGTCAGCACCTATGGGGGGGGGGGAGTAATTTTCCTCCATTATTTCAGTATGTTACATGACTGCGTTTGAGAGCACTTTGTGTAGTCAGTTGGTTTTCCCTGCACACTGCAATTCAAGAGGGGAGAGGGCGAGAGTGGAAATAACCATGAAAACCTGCTCACAACTTTTTAAAGGGACTCAGGGCAGTTCAGCATCACCAAAATGACATCAGTGTGTTTAGAATCCTGACGGTTATCCCGGCTGTCACCTACCTGAAGGTTCCAGTGGTGACCAGAGAGATAGTGTCTGTTTCTCTCAGCTACCCCTGTTGCCTCCCACAAACAGCAGCCACCACCAAGAACCCTTCCAGCTCCAGACTCTTGCCTACATTGCTTCCTGTACCGCCAATCCTCCAGCTACCACTGAGTCTTCCCCTCCCCAGCTACTGCCTGCAGCCCCAATTCAGTGGGTGGGAAGGTAGGGTTCCACTAGCAGATCCATACTGCTGGATAGCTACGAGTGCGGTGTTGCCTCTGCCCGTCTGAGAGAGGTGGCAGAGTAGTGACTGCATCCCCAGCAGCCAGTGGGAGCAACTGCACAGGCCACAATGCAACCCACTGTCCTACCACCAGGGAAGCCAGTAAACCTGGCGAGCCTACGAAAGCCCAGGGAACACCTGCACCACAGCAAGGATGAAGAGAAGCCCAGGGGATCTCTACAGAGAAGGAACCAAACCAAGCAGAGCCCAGACAGGCGTCTAAGCCAAGCCTAGGTGAAGCTGAGCCCAGAGGATCCAAGCATCAGTGAGGAGGAACTGAATCCAGCAAAGTGCAGTGGGGACCCAAAGTGCAGTGAGGACACTAAGCTGGGGGGAGAGGTAGATACGCTGGAGAGTAGAGACAGGGTTCCGAGTGACCTAGACAAATTGGAGGAAGAAGGCCAACGGCGTATTGGGCTGTATTAGTCGAAGCATTGCCAGCAGATCGAGGGAAGTGATTATTCCCCTCTATTTGGCACTGGTGAGGCCACACCTGGAGTATTGCATCCAGTTTTGGTCCTCCCGCTACAGAAGGGATGTGGACAAATTGGAGAGAGTCCAGCAGAGGGCAACGAAAATGATTAGGGGGCTGGGGCACATGACTTACGAGGAGAGGCTGAGTGGACTGGGGTTATTTAGTCTGCAGAAGAGAAGAGTGAGGGGGGATTTGATTGCAGCCTTCAACTACCTGAAGGGGGGGGTTCCAAAGAGGATGGAGCTCGGCTGTTCTCAATAGTGGCAGATGACAGAACAAGGAGCAGTGGTCTCAAGTTGCAGTGGGGGATGTCTAGGTTGGATATTGGGGAACACTATTTCACTAGGAGGGTGGTGAAGCACTGGAATGGGTTACCTTGGGAGGTGGTGGAATCTCCATCCTTAGAGGTTTTTAAGGCCTGGCTTGACAAAGCCCTGGCTGGGATGATTTAGTTGGGGTTGGTCCTGCTTTGAGCGAGGGTTGGACTAGATGCCCTCCTGAGGTCTCTTCCAACCCTAATCTTCTATGATTTGATGACCTGTGAGTCTCGCTCGGGATGATCCAATCCAGGACCAGGTCTAGGCACCAGCAAAGCAAGCACGTGCTTGGGGCAGCATTCCGGGCAGCTGCGCTCTTGCAGGGTTTGTTTTTTTTGTTGTTGTTTTTTGGGTTTTTTTTTTGCTTGGACAGGTCTGCTGTGGGGTGGCAAAAAACCTAGAGCCGGCCCTGATCCAGTCCCATCAGATCCCAGGAGGAGAGTATCTGAGCCAAGGCCGTCACCCAGGTACTCGGGGATGACAGCAACTCACTGAGGAACTGCTAAGTCCAACAGGGCCTATGCTGGCATGGGGCATCTGAGCCTTGCTGTGTTAGAACATGTAACCTACTTACCACAAGGAATTTACCCCGTTGCTTCATATTGTTTCCTTTGGAATCGGGATGGTCCTCTGGGTTCTCTTCTTTTTCCCTTCCCTTTTAAAAAGCCCCGTGTTGGGACATCCCGTCCTTCTAGCCAAGCTGATCTGGATTCTGCTCCTGGCCTGCTCAAAAGTGGTTGCTCAAGAGCAATGAGAACCATTCCCTCCTGTCAGGCGTGGTGTGCACAGCTCCAGAGTGCTCCTGGGGTCAGGGAACGAGGTATTCAGTTCAAAGAGAGATCCTCTGCATGGCAGCGCAGTGCGTCACTACAGAGACATCCAGTCCAATTGTGCAGTCCAATATATAACAGCAGCCAGGTGTGTACAGCATTAAGGGGATTTTAATGACCTTCCCATTAGGCTTGCTGTGTGTAGCATAAATAATTCCATAGTGGCAGCCCATGACATCTATTTTATGAAGCCAAATCACACATGTCTATATTTTACTGTTAGCACTTCTACAGTTAAGAGTCTGTCAACATTTCCAGTTTTGGAGGAGTGATTTGGCTCTTTTACATCTATGTCAAGGCTGAAATTTGGCATTAAAATTTAAATGCAAGATATTTGTTTTTACCATATATGATTTATATCAGTTTTGACCATGTAATTCTTGGGTTTGAGGAGGAGTTTTAGGCTGCTTTAGAGCAGCAGGAAAATAAATCTTTAAACACACAACTTTGCAAGTGGCTTGTGAATCAAAAGGAAACTAATCCCTTTGCCAGCTCCAAAGTTGTTTTTTTAACACCCCAGGTTTTAAAGTTTAAAAGTAGCCACTGTGCGTGCAGAGCAAGTCCCATCTGCTTTCTTCCATACCTGCATTCTATGAGTAAAAAAGAGAACAGTCAAACCTTTCACTGAGTACCAAGACTTGAATTCAAACAAACTGTGTTAAATGAAACACGTTTAGAAGAATCACACAAATGTACTATATTCTTTCTATGCCAAAACTCCTCAAAACTTTGACAATTAAAGTTAGTTACTGCTTCTTTGGCCAGTACTATGGACTGATATGCTGTCAATACTGTCACATTCTCAAGTTTCACATATGGGAGACCACAATGGAGTAGCAACACAAGGGATGAATTTGTTCAATATTGACTGAATTACATACTAGTATTTGATCTCAGACCCTAGGAAATATTCTTCCTATTACAAAGATTTGGAAAACATGGTCATCCTTGTGGTGTGGGCCATGTTTGTCCTATCCACATATACTCATGCCCATGAGCTCCCCCTGGTCCCCGGCCATATTCACCGTGGTTGGGACTGCTGCTATGATCTATGAATCCCAAGGAGAAGTGAGAATGTCGTGCTTGTAGCTTGTGTGGATCAAGGGGAGTGAGTTCAGTATACTAAGTTTTCATTTAGCTTGTGAATATACTCACAATGCACAGAGATAGTATTGTATCTTTTGCTGCTGGAAATGTGATCTTGAGGGTCTCTCCATCCACACCAGTGGAGCGACTCAGCCTGATGAGGAGGAGAAGGAAGCGGATGCGGGATGATATGTTCCATGAGGTCTTGCAAGCCTCTGGTGCTTTGGATACTGAGCACAGCGCTTGAAGGATCACCTTCGTGGACAGAATGGACAGGGGTAGAGCGGGGAGGAGAAAAGCACAGGAAAAGGAGAGAGAGGTGCAGCAGGAGATGCAAGTGCTTCTCAAGCAGCGAACAGACATGCTGGAGACTCTTCTTGACCTTCAGGTTCAACAGAACTGTGGGGTGAGGAATAGCTCAGTGGTTTGAGCATTGGCTTGCTAAAGCTAGGGTTGTGAGTTCAATTCTTGAGGGGGCTATTTAGAGAACTGGGGTAAAAATCTGTCTGGGGATTTGTCCTGCTTCGAGCAGGGGGTTGGACTAGATGACCTCCTGAAGTCCCTTCCAACCCTGATATTCTATGATTCACCTCCCTTTGCAGCCCTAAGGGAACTGCATTCCAGGACTTCCCTACACACACATTCCACATAGCTGTACTACTCTATCCCAAGGGAGAGTGTTTGGGGGTCTTTAATAATTTTTCTGTGAGAGTTCATTTGAGAGCGTAGTGATTGTCTAAAATCCATCCACATAGAAGTTGGGACATTTGATGCCCTGGATAGTACACCACATGTGGTGAAAGGCACCTGTAGATCTTGAAAGGTGTGTTGTGGGGGTTATTGAGCATTGTAGCAATGGAGATATGGCTGCAGGTTTTGCATCAGTTGTTCTGGCAGGGTCTGGTGCTTCTTTGAGTTGGTGTGTGGGGAGCTTGCTTCTGATGATTAGCTTGGCTGTGACACTTGGAGTACCTTTCCTAGACCTGAAGAAGAGGTCTGTGAAGTTCAAAAGCTTGTCTCCTTCATCAACAGAACTTGGTGCAATAAACCCCCCTTGTGTCTCTTGTGATAATTCTTTTTTTCTTGATTGACTGACCTAGGATGAATTTGACTATTATCTTTCCTGGGAGGAGGACAGTGGGGAGGGGATTTGGATTGTGTATCCTGTCTTGAAGACAATATTTGAACAATTATTCTACTTTCTGGCAATTCCCTTACTGTTCTTGAAGGCTAATTCAATCAAGATGAATTTCATTCTAAATCTATGATCTCTTTTTTCCGATTACTAATGAAGCTATGATGACAGCAGAACAGAGAATTTTCTGGGAGAGTTGGGCTTTTAACTGTAGTCATTAAGGGTGGCAGAATTAATTCCTTACTCAATGGGGGTAGTACCTTATTCTGGGAGTCAGCCCATTGAAATAGCATAGCTGGCATCCAGAAACTGCACAGCTTCTTGACTATACCACCAGGAATATCCCCAGCATAAAAGGCATTCACCAGTGATGTAGGGCTAGAGGCCTATGTTGCAGAGCAATATCCTGCAGCATTGGGTGTGCTGGGGTATTTTCTGGAATGGTGGGTATGTTAGGGAAGCAAAGTGGTGTGGTGAGAGTCTCTTCTCCAGTTAATCTGGACTGCTGCAAGGGCCTAAAGCGGAGTCCTGAGGCCGCTCTATTGTACAGTGGGGACTACAGCTGTCCCTAACCAGCCACTGAATCCAGGAGGTTCAAAAGTGACATAAAGCTACTTTTGTCCCCTTCCCTGCCCCTGCCATTCCTGCACTGAGCTCTGCTCCACTGGAATAGAAACTCAGATTCAATGTGAGTAAGGGTGTCAGAATTTGGCACTAATTCCTTCTGAAGGAATTTCTCCAGTGCAATCAGGGCCGGCACAACCCATTAGGTGACCTAGATGGTCGCCTAGGGAGCTACAATTTGGGGGGCGGCAACCGTGGTGGTATTTCGGCGGCGGGACCTTCTGCCACCTCTGTGGGGGGCGGCATTTCGGGGCGGGACCTTCCGCCGCCTAGGGTGGCAGAAAAGCTGGCGGCGCTCCTGAGTGCAATGCTGCCTAATGGCCCAATCCTGCATTCCTTCAGCATCTAATATTCCCACTAACTTCAGTGGGAGCATTGGGTTGGGAAGGAATGCAGTATCAGGCTATAAATTAGTTTCTTAGCAGCTAGCTAAAGATATCAAGCTTGTAAGTAGGGTGCTCCCTAATGCCTAGTAATGCTAAAAGGCAACCTTTCTAGGACTGAGACCTTGTACAGGAGGCCAGTGTTCAGTATGGATCACGTTTTTATAGCTGATCTTCTAAATGATAAATACCAGAAAAATTAGGTTAATTGTCAGAGCCTGAATTAAAGCAGTGTGCACACAATTACTAACCTGTGTTGAATTGTATCAAGAGTAGCCAAAATTATGACCTTGAACTCCATAGGAGATAATGCCCTGGCAACAGATTGTTCCCAGTCCCAGTACTGCCATTCATTAGTTTTGTCTCTGTAAACCTGGATTTTCTCCTCTCATGGCTTTGTTTTTTATTTTTTTCTTTCTTTCAGTTTTCTGTTATACTTCCTTCTGAGCATTGACCTTTTGTCTCCTTTCCTAAAGCTCTCTGCCTGGTTACAGAGGTCAGGCGTTCCTTTCTCTAACCCTTCTGCTCCTGGATTTAACTACTGAGGGTATGAACCTGTAGCCCTCATGTGAGGATGGATCTTGCAAGACATTTAGTGATTTCCACTCTCATTGAGGGTGATTAATGTTTTGCTTAACTGAGCCCACCGGCAAAACTTCAATTAATTACAACTGGGAGTTTTGTCTGCGAAAAGCCTGTAGAGCATAAAGGAAATGAAGGGCTAGATTTAAAAAACATGGGGGCAATGGTGGTGCCACCCTCCATAACTTTTGGTCTAGTGGTTCGGGCACTCACCTGGTATGTGGGAGTTCAAATGATGCTTGATGTGAAGAAGGAATTTGAACTTAGCAGAGAGAGCTCTAACTACTGGGCTATTGGAGGGGGTGGAGAGGGGATTATTTCTCAATATCTTCCATTGAAACTGTTCCACTCAGTGATTAATTTGTAATGAAAGAGGTGCTGTGTCTCAAGCAATTATTTTTTCTTTCATAACTGACACAACAAGCCCAGGGGTGCCGGGGTGATGAACTGCCGAGCCCAGCAGTGCCAGGGCTTAGCCATGGCACAAATTAAGCACTGATTCCACTGTGTATAAATAATACTCAGAGCAGCAACATGAATTGAGCATCCCATCTCCCAAGAGAGAACCCTATCACCAGGCTAGAGAATCATTCTCTCTGTATGGCCCAATGACTATTCATGTATTTTATAGGAAGTGGAAGCACTGCCACAGGAGAGATACCTACATCATAATATCCAATAGCCCAGTGATGAGGGCAGGCAGAGGGGAAGAATTGGACCCTGGCCTCCCACGTGAGTGCCCTAACCACTGGGCTAAATGTTATAAGACAGAGAGCAGCACCGTCTCCATGGTGCCTACGTCTCAGGGGAAAAAATTAGCCAAAAGTATTCGGTTCAAATAGGGTTACCATATTTCAACAAGCAAAAAAGAGGACGGGAGGAGCCCCGCCCTAGCCCCGCCCCTGCCCCTCCCACTTCCCGCCCCCCCAGAACCCCCAACCCTCCCCCCGTTCCTTGTCCCCTGACTGCCCCCTCCTGGGACCCCTGCCCCTAACTGCCCCCCGGGACTCCACTCCCTATCTAAGCCTCCTTGCCTCTTGTCCCCTGACTGCCCCAACCCTTATCCACACCCCCACCCCCAGACAGACCCCTGGGACTCCCACGCCCCATCCAACCACTCCCCACCCCCTGACAGCCCCCCCAGAACTCCCAACCCATCTAAACCCCTCTGCTCCCTGTCCCCTGACTGCTCCGCTCCCTGTCCCTTCTCCTGCCCCCCCTTACCCTGCTGCTCAGAACAGGGTGTTGGGCTCTGTGCCAGCCGGACACATGGCTGAGCTCCCCTGCACAACACAAAACCCGGTCCCTGGCCCTGCACAGGGCTGCCGGAGCAGGCTGCAGGAGGAGGAGCTGCCGGCCGGCTCAGAATGCAGGGAGGGGGGGGTGGGAGGAGGAAGCTGCTCCGGAGTCCAGCCCGGGACTTTCCTGCAGCCCTCCCAGCCGCTCGCTCTGCCGGGGGAGGGGGAAATCCCGGACATTGTGAGTGCTTTACAAATTCCCCCCGGACGCTATTTTTAGCACACAAAAGGAGGACATGTCCGGGTAAATCCGGACGAATGGTAACCCTAGTTCAAATATAGGTTCATGTTGACCAAAATTGCAGTTTTCAGCGAACACCTCACCCAACTCGAGTTAAGGCCCCCTTCTGCTGCTAGAACTGCAAAGAGAGGGCCTTAGCCTGTCATCTGGGATCTGATCTGAACTCTCCTCTTTGGCTCAAGACTCAGCTTTGCCTTTCTTTCACTGAACATCTTTTAGCTGCCTGGTTAAAAGCTTTATGTAACTTTCTGCAATAACAATGAACATACACACAATAACAAACCAGATAAACAAAAAGAGGAACCTGGTTGAATATAACAAGTTTGACTACCACAGGATACTGAAAGGTTGTGAATTAACTCTATTACATACAGAGACCACCTAATATGTAGGTTGTTTTATTCAGCCTGACTTTTTGCTGCTGTCTTTTTTTTTTTTTCTCTTATCCTTCATCTTCCATCTAATAATCCTGCGATCACTTAGGACCTGAGTGATCCTTTAACGCAGTGAAAATGTTGTCATTGTGTTTAGTGAGCACATGAGTTGACCCTTTAGGATATTGAACTGAAAATGCCATCATGTTCTAAAATCACACCACTTCTTGGTCAGAATGCAGTTTATCTCATTGACTGACAGAGCTTCAAACAGAGAAATGGACTATACTGTAAAATGCCCAGTGTAACTAAAGAGCTTTCATAAGTGATTCCCAGTCTTCTTTCATTCTAGACACGTACCCTGAAATGACATTTTCCTCTGTCTACCTCCTTATTTTACAATGTAAGCATCCCATGGAGGAGATGAAAGGGATCCTTCTGTGTTTAAAATTTCATCTGTGTCATCACATGTACCATTTTCTCATCTGGATATTACCAACTAATTGTATTTTAGGGATATCTCTTTAAAAAACAACAATAAAGACCAAGAAGTAGAGGACATTTCCTGGCAGAGTATCATTGTTTTGCCTTGGGGCCCATAATTCCGTTTACCTCTCTCTACACTAAGCTCAAAACCATGCTACCCGCAAATGGATTTAAAGATAATCATTCCAAGCATTATGCTATCCATTTCCTTAACCTGCTTGGAGAGCGATTTTGTATCTTACAGCCTTCTTATTAGAACCATGTTTTCCAGACAATAGCATGATTTTGGAACACAGTGCAACAGAGATGTGAGCGGATAGTCTGTTTCTGTTTCCTGTCATTTTTAAAATTTAGATTTTGTTTTTCATAAGAGCTGAGATGAGCCATTTAACTGCACTGAAGTGATAAATGGGTCTTTTATTTTCTGGAAGCTGAAGCTCATGAAAAGCAATTAACACAGTACGTCACAAAGGGGTGAACACATCACCCTCATCATAAAGACCTTTTTCATTCTTAAGTGATACTCTTCCATCTGTGTCAGTCTGACAAAGGTGTGTATTCCAAGGTGAGGTCCCTTTAACCATTCAGAAAAGCCTGACAGTCATCTGACTTGGATGGAGCTGCCTTGAGTACAGGGGGCATTGTATATTAATAGCAAGGAAGCTTGCCCTGACTTTCTCCAGGTGCCATGATCTTTAGAGCCAAGACATCTCAAAGACAGTGGTTTGAATTCTTTGCCTGTGGAAAATTCTCTAAGATCCCAGGGAAATTAGGTGCCCAGCTCCTGTTATTTCCTGTAATCTGTTTTGTGCCAGCATTACCATTGTATTCATTGAAGTCGTTTTGGAGTCATGTAATTATCAGAAAGAAACAACTTGCTCTCCTGGCTAAAGCATGAGCCTGGTCATTGAGGGTTTCAAGTTCTCTTCCCTGCTCTACCATTGAATGAGTGGTGTTGGGCAAGTCATTTAATATGTCTGCCTCAGTCTCCTAAACAGTGATGATAATACTTCCCCATCTCATAAGAAACTTGTGGGACTTCATTAACTAAGGTGGATGAAGAACTTGGAAATGCCTTAAGAAAAGGTGCCATAGCAGAGCAAAGATGTTTGTCGTCGTTTTACATTAATGCCATAATTCATTTCTGCTGCACTGTTTCAAGAGAGTTTACTATTCACACCGTCCTTGTAGGCATGTTACTAACACATGCACACTATGGGCAGATCCTTATTCACAGAGCCAAACAAGATAAGGTTTGTTTGAATTGGATCCCCAATTCTTAAGAGGTCACCTTCTTTTAAGATTAAGACAAGCAAGAGGGTTTGCACCTCTGTGGTATAAAGCTGGGTATCAATTACATATTTCAGACTGCATCAGATAGCGTCTTCCTGTGCCACTGGGATGGGCATAGTCTAAAATCCTTGTGAGACAGATCAGGAGGGCAAACACAATGTGTGGGGCTCAGGCATCTGGGTGAAAATTCTGGCAGAGTATTAAGATAATACATCCATGTCAAGCCAAGCTGGGAAGCCACATCACAATTCTGCTGGCACAATTCTTATCCTAAGAAGTAGACAGACTCTTACTGGCAGTAAATGCCTTCCACATTCAGTCAACATTAATTAGTGAATATGATTTTTCAGGAAGTTTACTCATAGAACTGAGGGACTAGGAACTTGGTTTCTTGAGATATTAGGAGGGAGGGAGGAGACATGGGCTCACGGGGGCTTGATCCAAAACCCTTTGAAGTCAAATCAAGATTTCCATTCACTTCAGTGGATTTTGGATCAGACTGTAGGATTGTTGTCTGCTTCACCTGGCTGTCTTCATTAGGTATATTTGGAGTAGTTTTGGCATGGGAGTGAGTCAGGCTGGGGGCTTGTGTACCTTCTATCTACAGGTATCTGAATGAGCGAGAGAGGGATCCTCCCTCAATGCCATCCTCATATCTTGCACTTATGGTAAAGATTACTTAGAAAGAAACACGTTGCGTGTGAAACTTTTCAACATCACAAGCAAATTCTTCAATGTAGAATGTTTGGGGTAAATCATGCTGCGACTGCCTGGTGCTGAAATGCATGGAATGAGATTAGATAAACCTTTTCTTAATTAAAAAATGAAACTGGATTCTGAACTTTATCTAAGGGTCACTTTGGGATGATTTCTAGACAGAAAAAATCTTGGCTTTCTGGCAGGACAGCTGTGAAGGGAGTGTTCTGTTCATTAGAATACAATTTGTCCAAGAATGTACGTTCCAAATCCTAATCAATTTAGATGAAAACTTACTGGACAAGGTTCAAGCAGGCCGGTTATGGAGTTTATAAAGCCAAACCCACATGTCTCAATGGGCAAGAGGGAAGATAATCTTAGCTTACATTGGAATGTTAAAATTTATACAGTTAAGACATTGTGACATAGGCATATTTTTTAAAAACAGAAACGTGAAGAATTAGAAGGTTAAAGAAATGGAGGGAATGTCCCTTTAAGAATCACTACTATTTCCTCAGGATGAGTGGACTACAGCTAGTTAAGAACTTGGAGTGAAGACTATATTAAGATTTGTATGAAATCATAATTTCCAGCAAGAGTATTTAAAGAGGTGTGTGTGTGTGTGTGTGTGTGTGTGTGTGTGTGTGTGTGTGTGTGTGTGTGATTTAAAATATGAGATCCTTGGTCTTATAATCTGGTGCTAATAGATGTTTGTTGGTAAATTACTTTATAGTTCCTCATTGTATGATGAGCTGTTACACACTGAGTTACTAGCAGAGTTCAATCATTTGGAGAAACTTTGCACAATAAGCCCCTGTCAGGGTGACGGCACATAGTGCACTCACTGTACAGCCATATAAATGTACACATTATACCATGACTCAGCAGCAGTGGGCACAGAAAACCACAAGATTCCACCACCCCCACATCCTTTAAATAGTAGGTTTCATGGTGTTAATGGCAACTAATCCAGGTTTGGGTATTTCCATCTCCCAAACCTGTTACTTGCAAGCTCCCTCTCATTTAGTGATTGAAAGGCACTGAGTCAGAACTCTTCGTTTTTATTCCTGAGCTCTGTAGCTTTGGGGCAGGTCACTTTACTTCTCGCTGTTTCGATTTCCTTCTCTATAAAATGGACATAATATGTGAAACACAAGGTGGGTGAGGTAATATCTTTTCTTGGGCCAACTTCTGTTGGTGCAAGAGACCAGCTTCAGGCTACAACAACACTGCATATAGCAGCAGTAGGCAGATCGCAGGCCAAATCCGGACTGCCAGATGTTTTTGAATAGACCCCAAAATCTTTTTATTTACTTATTATTGTTATTGTTGGGTTTTTTATTATTATTTTCTCTGGAGTCTGGACCTTGACTAGACCTTGACCAAAAAATCTGGACCTTGACAAAGAAATAGACTACCTTTGGCATATAATAATATGTATCTCTCTCACAGAGGTGATGTGAGGCTTAACTAATTATTAGACCTGATTCTGCCCTCAGTTAGATACCTGAGCAGCTCTTTTGTTTAAATGGTGTGGAAGGAGGCAGAATTTGGGTTTGCAAACACTTTGAGATGCTAGGCTTTGGCAAATTCACAACTATTATAAATACCAGCAGGAGCCCAGGAATATTTTTTTCTTTTAACCCTCTAAGGCTTTTCTTGCTTTGCTCATAATTTCCCTGGCTCTTTTTTTACTTCTTTACTTCAAACCTTCACCCTCCCTCTCCACCCCCCATCCCTCTTTCACTTGAAACTACTTTGAGGGTCATCTAAGAACACCCACCCTTCCCAGCACCTAATCAGAATTTCCAACCCATTAAGCTAACTGACTGCATTTTTTGCATAGCTTAAAAAATGACTGTAAACATTTTGTTAAATATCCCCAACAGCTTTTAAATAAATCCTTGTCTGATAGAAAGTCTTTAAAATAGAGCTTTTAAAGATTAAGCTCTATAAAGATAAGGAAAGGATATTCCAGAGACAGTAAGACAGTGAAATGTACGCTGCCATGTCACCCAGCAAAAGCAGCGTACATTTCACTGCAACTGCCTGCAAAATTTCACTTCCTGAAAGCACTCAAGACTAAAAACACCTGTGAAAACTCGAGCGCCCCCCAGCCTATTTAGTGAGACCTAGTACAAAGTGTCCTATCAAAAGGCAGATTTTTCACTAGCCGAATGAATCAGCTTTTATGTGGCAGGCAGCTCCTTGAGATGAACTCATTAAAACTTTGTACAACAAACTGCAGCAAAGAGACACAATATTTCATTATTTTAAAGCCAGAGAATAGACAGGCCTCCTATGGAAAAGTGAGTCATATTCTGTGTAGTACATTCTGTTCATTCTGTTATAATAAACACAAGTGTTTGTTTGCTGATCCCATTAGGATCTAGCTGTGTAAACTCCTTTAACAGAAAAAGTCCCACAGCCCGCTGTTAAGACTTGTGCTTTTTGAGCATGTTGTTTTTAATAGTACCAGTCCTTTCAGGATGCCATTCTTTTCAAATCTATTCCAAATTTCTATTATACACTTCCAAGTTATGACCGTAATGCTTTCCATGCTTGTCAAATGTTCCATCCTTAAAGAAACTGCAGGGGAAGTTGTCATCAATATTCCTTAATTTCAGGGTTTAAGTAGGCCAGTGGTGGGGGAGTGAACGAGGAACTAAAGTTAAAAGTCCCATCTTCTCATAAAATTGTTCCTGTTATTTTATATAATAATGTTAATCTCTGTGCTACTAGTCTGAGTTGGTTTTACAAGACTAGGAAGGCAGAAGGAGAACAGATCCTTTATTTCTCTAACTTCAAAATGATCCTTTTAGTTTACCTAGTCTGCTCATGGTTCTGAATTCCATAGTAGGTCAAATAACCAAGCAAACAAACTTTATCCCCCATTGTTGTTGGAAGGTGATGGCCTGAGTAGCAGCTTTTAATAGGACTGGGTTCTTTATTATTTGTATTATTGTAGCATCTAGGAGCCCTAGTCATGGTCCACAACCCATTGTGCTAGGCACTGTACAAACGCAGAACAAAAAGACAGTCCCTGCCCCAAAGAGTTTCCAATGTAAGTGTAAGAAAAGAGACAACAGATGGTACAGACATGCAGTAAGTCAGCATCGGTCAGCATGATAGGTAGTGGTCTCAGTACAACAGTGGCATAACCATTGTCAATGTTTTTTATAGGCATAGTGGGAAAGGTGTTTTAAGGAGGGTTTGGAAGAAGGCTAATGAGGTAGCTTTGCAGATGTTCACAGGAGCTCCTCAGACTTATTGTCTTGGGTCTGACAGGCAGGAGTTTTTGTGCTTGTTGGCCACAATGTCACTATATAATTTCATGCCTGTCACTTTATTGTAACTTCTTCCCCTTTTGACTCATGTTGATGCTTCTGACAGACACACACACACTGACTGTACAGAGGGTGGATTCTTGCACATTGAATGCAAATAGGATGACAGTAGGAAGATAGTTTCTGGGGTGTCTGCTTGTCTTTTCAGAGTAAACCAAATTTTGGGTGCACAAAATAATAAACCTGTTTTCTGTTAGATGACTTTGCTGCCACCGTAACTTCAAGTTCCACAATTTACAATGTGTCACCTATCTGGAGGTAGTTACATGGATACGAAGCACTCAGCTCTGAACGTTTGCAATCAGTCACTCTGAAAA
Source organism: Trachemys scripta elegans (assembly GCF_013100865.1). NCBI lineage: Eukaryota > Metazoa > Chordata > Testudines > Emydidae > Trachemys > Trachemys scripta. The sequence goes on from NC_048301.1 coordinate 97,397,477, forward strand.
GTATTCATATACTAAATAACCTCCTCCTGCTAAACCCTGTGTTTTAGGGATCTGCAGTAATCAAGAAAGGTCTGGATTGGACAGGGTTGCCGGGTTCCGTGGGCCCATGGTGCCCGGGCTCCAGCAATATTCAGGGCCGGGGGCCCAGCTCCACCAATGTTTGGAGCCAGGTCTCTCCCCCGGCCCTTTCTGGAGCGTCCCCCGGCGAAACTTCTACCTTGCGCCATTCTTCCCCCTCCCCTCCCCCCAGAGCATCGCTTATTATAAACTTTCAAAAATGAATGCTGCATAATGTGGCATTGTTCATTAGAATTAATACAAGGGGATCAGAGGAGATGATCACAACTGTCCCTTCTGGCCTGGGGGAACCTATAAGCAAGGAGGAGGCTGAGAATGCCCCCAGCTCACAGGGTCTCTAAACGTTCCCAGGCTCTGAGTACTTCGGCCTCCAGGGGGGCAGGGGCAAGGAGGACAGAGCCTGGCTCTCCCAGGGAGTAGGTGAGGATCTCCCTGGGGAGCAGGGCTGGCTCCCCACATTGGCACAGTGCCACTGGGAGCAGGGGGGGCGGTGTTTGGAAACGGCACCTGCACCAGCCCTTTCCCTGGGGGAGGGATATCTCAGTGGTTTGAGCATTGGCCTGCTAAACCCAGGGTTGTGAGTTTAATCCTTGAGGGGGCCATTTAGAGATCTGGAGCAAAATCAGTACTTGGTCCTGCTAGTGAATGCAGGGGGCTGGACTCAATGACCTTTCAAGGTTCCTTCCAGTTCTATGAGATAGGTACATCTCCATATATTATTATTACTTGGAGACCCTCAGTTGAAAGGTGCAAAGTATAATGTTTCAAAGACCATGTCCTTAAGCATGCAAACAGTTATGTAGTTTAAGAATGGGGAGCAGTTTCCATCTTTTTTTCTTTTGTTTTAAGCACACTGCTATATCTTTCTAACGGCACTTCTTATGGCAAAATGAGTGTGCCTAATCCTTGGGATACATAACAGCATTGGTTAGGCCCAAGGATTCCCCTTCCATCCACAGTCTCGGTCTTTGCATTCCCGAGTGAGTTTAACCCATTGTCATCACCAGACTCCCTCTTGCCATTTGCTGTTGGAGCTGGGAGGGAGTGTGTAGTGTATCCTGTGAGAGAATTATCGAGAGACAAGGACACCAGACCCGTGATCCACCACCAAGCCCCAGAAGGCATTACGCCTGCTCCAGGCACAATGCCACTGGGAGTGGCTGCATTGCTCAGTGTCTCTTTGCCAATCCCTCCCCAACATAGGCACTGGTTTGAATTACAATCGTTCCTGAAGCTTGTGACCGTAGCGTGTGTAAAAGCATGTCTGCCATGGGAGTTATGGGAATACACAGTGAGTAGGAGGAAGGAATCAGACAATCTGTGCACACTTAATCTGCACACCCCCTGCATGTTGGTAACTTGCCCTAGTGCTTCACTGTCTACTCCGGAGAGACTGGTGCAGACGTTCAAGTTTATACTGGCTGCCCCAAACCAGGAAGGTCAAGCAAATTGAAACAGTTTTCAAATTAATTGCAGTGTTGATCAGTGTCCATTTGAGATCCTTAGTCTCTTTGCAGCAAAAGTATGAGCCACATCCCAGGCACCCTCTTGAGCCAGCGGAAGAGTGATGCCATTTTGATAAGTGCGCTACTTTGGGCTTTTTTATATATTTATTTTAAAAGCTTGTTCAGTGGAGTGTGATTTTAACTAGAATGAGCTCAGAGCTTCACTGAGCCTGTCCTTTACAAATGTTAATCCTTAACCATTACTCTTACAAGTTCCAACAGACTAGTAAAATGCACTGAAAAGGGATATGTTTAATTTAAGCAATGAGATTACCATGCTGCGAATAAAGCCACTTTTATTAATAATTACCTCTCTGCCATGACTTAAATTTAAACAGATGGGAATTTTACAGCCTCTGCTCTTCATTAATTTTCTTGGATCCTTCGGCGTAAAGCCCTCAATTCCTGTGATGTAATGGTATAAACAGTTGGCTCCCTGCTTAGCTTCCACCCACAAGTTCTAAATTTGGAGCATGGCAAATTTTTGCAGATTCCAGAGAAAGGCTATGCTCAAGACGTGCCGCTTCCTTGAGTCCCATTCGATTGCACCAAACAACAAAATTGTGTGCTTTTTTTATAACTGGGATAATAAATATGACTCAGATGCACATGTTGTCGATGTAAGCACTTGGGGTTGGCTATCACTTTATGGCACTGGGAAGAAGCCAAGCCAAATAAAAATTGTTTTGAGTAAATATTACATTTCTAGAGCATGAATAAGTTTTCTCTACAGCCAGCGTGTCGCTAATGGGAATAAGAAAGAAGTTGGGTGGAGGAAAGCAGTAACTAAATCATCGCGCTACATGTAGACAGTCTGCACTGAGATCTGTTGTTTCGACTCGTCTGGGGTGTAATATCACAGCTAATTCTTAACAGGTCTCAGCAAGGCCACAAATGCTGGAAATAAAAATAGCAAGTATAGGTCAAGTAGCTTGTCCTCCCTGATACTTCGCTTCCTTGAGTGGAAACTCAACTAGTGACAGGTAAAGTAGACCAATTAAGACACACACCCCCACCACCACCAAACATACAAAGACTGTGCAAGTGCTTAAGATGAAGCCCCATTAAGATCAATGGTATTACCCACATGCTTAATGATAAGCATGTTTTTTCAGGATCTGGCTTAAAGGAATTCGCATTAAGGGTGGGATTTTCAATAATGCCAATGTGATGTATGAGCACAAGTGCCACTGAAAGTCAGTGTAGACCAAATAAGGGACTAGCAATCAGGACACCTGGGTTTCATTACAGCTTTCCCATTGGCTTGCTGTGTGACCATGAGGAAATAATCTGCACCTTTAAGGGTATAACAACAATTTTCGCTGTCTGACAGAGGTATGGGTAAGGTGTTACTTACCTTTTCACCATTTGAGAACCTTGATTGGAAGGTGTTCTATTCACATCCCACCACCACTACCATTTTGTGCTTGTATAGCAGAAGAAAGCATACCTATGGTATCTGGAAAACTAGATCAAATAGATCAGTGAATACTGCCTGATAATGAAATAAGCTTATTTATTTTTTTTAAAAAATGGTACCCCAAAAGGTAAAATCCATCTACAAATGTGATAAAAGAAATTAGATTATTAAACCAAAATACATTTTCTGTGTCCCTAACCACAATGTATTCCTGAAAACAGCAGAGGAATCTCATGTTGCGAGCTATAGACCTGTTCAAATTGCATGAACACTTTTCTGGGCACACGAATGTTCTTTTTGTAGGCTTCTTCCGTGCAATGTAGGGAAAAATCTGAGCTGGGTTTTAAAAGAAGCCTTCAGCCAGGAAGTGCAGCTCACCAGGGAGAGCTCAGAGTCACTGGGAGCAAGACAGATTCCACGAAGTGTATATTTGAGAGATTCTATGAAACAATAATTTACGGGGTTAGACCATGTTAGTAAGGTGGGGCCAGAAGAATTCCGTGTTCTGAGTGATTCAAGCATCTTTATCAGATCAATTTAAGGAACAACTTACCAGTGAGGATTGGAATTTAATTTACAGATAAAATTGCTCCAGTTCTGTGAGCTCTATTGCTGTCAGTAAACGTCTGTTGCTGAGATAAGAGGCCTATTTACCATGCTGCTAACTATGCAGGCTCTGTTTGCAGAAGCTGGGCAATAAGTATTGTCCATGTATTTGAAGCTGCCAATGATCATTTTCTGCCAGCGCAGCAAACCAAGAAACTTCTTATGAAGGGATGACTCTCCCCTTTTGTAATACTGTATATTTGACAATTTAGGGAACTTCTGTAACACAAGAAAGTGTTTAAATATTAGCGCTTCTAAAGTGTTTGAACAGCTGGTAAATCCTAAATGACCTTGCTACTAAAGGAAAGAGCAGTGAAAAGTAACACTGCAAGGAACAAAAGAACTAACAAATGCAGGACGTTAAACCAGTTTTCAAAACTGGGCACAATTGAAGGCTCACATGTGCACTGATGTGCCTAAAATGGAATCTTGGGCATCTAACTACTGATTTGAATGCCCCGCTGCAGAACTGGTTGCCCTGACTTAGCAGCCACGTTGGAAAACTGAGTCCAGAGAACTCTGCTCTATATTCTGCAATACTTTCTCCACTCTCTCACTTACTGGTCCTGATTCTCTGATCTGGCCAAGGCGGGCTCGGCACCAGCTCAAGAGGGCGAGGTGTGCATAGGTGACTTTAAGCTACCTTTTGCAGTCCCATGCTCCTGGACTGTTTAATTAGAGGAAACTGGAGGCTGCTGTAATTTAAGCTGGTTGCCAAGCAGCTCCCAGAGTCTTTCTGGCAGCCAGGGATCTGCTGGGCGTAAAAGAGCCCTGGCCGCAATCCCGATGATGGTAGGAGAACTTACCAAGGTGACAGAGCAATTCAGTATCTGTACTGCTAATATATGGCCAGAACCCTCTGAAATTATACAACTGTTCAACAAATAAGAAGCCAGTTTCCTAAATCAAAAGTAGCTCGGTGGTAGGATTTCATGACTGGAACAGTTCAAACCCACTGATCTATGGACAGCGGATCAAACCCAAACAAGAAAGAGAAGAAAGTGGCAAATGTGAAAGCCCGTGATGTTGGGTCTCTTTTAAACTATATGAGTAGCTTCATATTTCTGAAGAGGAATAAATTCCCTGCAGACATCATAGTGGCTTTGACTTATTTTTGTAGGTCTGAGAACTCTATTTCTTTGGATGCTGGATTAAAATGAGCATGGAGCTTAGTGTGCCAACAAAGGGGTGCTGGGGAGGGATCTCCAGGCTACTGGGATATTAAGGTACCAGCTTTAACACAATGGAAAGTGAATTTTCTCTAGATTTTCAGTGTGACCTTGGATTTTACCTATGGCCTTAATATCCTGACACATTGGTCATTCTCACCTGTTCCTTGCTATATGCCTTATTCCGTACCCTAATGAAAACCTTGATGAAGTATAGAACATATTTCCTTGCTGCTTAATAAATGATTTTTGTAAAGTGAAAACATGCTGTACATATTGCAAATGAAAATCTGCTCAAATGCAGCCTTAAAAAATAAAGTAGGAATTATTGAAAGTGTTCATTGCTTTCCTTTTCAAAACCTGAACTACAGCTCTGCTGAGGAAAAGTCCACAAAACCCCCAGCATTGCTGGGCTGGGGCTTGTCCCATGGTGCAAGTCTGCCATCTAGTGTATGTTAATCACAAAGCATTTTTTAAATCCCTGCTAAGGAATGTTTCACTTAAACTGCTCTGTTTTACTGTGGCACTTCTCTGGCACCAGGTAGGGGTTCAGGACTGATGGGGAGGGAGAAGATAATGGGCAGGAAGAAAGCAGAAAACTAGGAGAGTAGTAGTCATGTAGCATCTTAAATGGCATGACTCATCAAAAATGAGTGTATGTACTCCCCTATAGGTGGGGTGAGTGTGTGCCTTATAAAAAGAAGAACAGGAGTACTTGTGGCACCTTAGAGACTAACAAATTTATTAGAGCATAAGCTTTCGTGGACTACAGCCCACTTCTTCGGATGCATATAGAATGGAACATATATTGAGGAGATAGATATACACACATACAGAGAGCATAAACAGGTGGGAGTTGTCTTACCAACTCTGAGAGGCCAATTAATTAAGAGAAAAAAAACTTTTGAAGTGATAATCAAGATAGCCCAGTACAGACAGTTTGATAAGAAGTGTGAGCATACTTACAAGGGGAGATAGATTCAATGTTTGTAATGGCTCAGCTATTCCCAGTCCTTATTCAAACCGGAGTTGATTGTGTCTAGTTTGCATATCAATTCCAGCTCAGCAGTCTCTTGTTGGAGTCTGTTTTTGAAGTTTTTCTGTTGTAATATAACCCGCAGGTCTGTCACTGAATGACCAGACAGGTTAAAGTGTTCTCCCACTGGTTTTTGAGTATTTTGATTCCTGATGTCAGATTTGTGTCCATTAATTCTTTTGCGTAGAGACTGTCCGGTTTGGCCAATGTACATGGCAGAGGGGCATTGCTGGCACATGATGGCATATATCACATTGGTAGATGTGCAGGTGAATGTGTGCCTTATGAGACCCTTGGAAGAGGATGCCTCTGTGACTGGGATGTTAGTTCTTTAAAGCCAGATTTGTTGGTACCGTGATACCATTGCCCACATGCAGAGCATCATTTCTGTCTGGCTATCTGAATACTTACGTGGCCTCAATCATCATAGCATCCATTTGGATGTGTTTTTAATACATTCTTGTGCCAGTCTCATCTGGGTCAGGTCAATGAGTATCACGTAGTTACTACAGTGGCAAGTCATGAGGCAGGTGCACATCTCCTAACCAGCTGTCATCAAGAAATGAGAGACACTGGCCCCTACATATCATCACATTCCCTGTCACAGCACTACACATAGAACAGCACAAATAGTTCTCATTCGAAGGGAGACAACTTTTAACTATTCTGCTTTCCCAAGAGCTAATATTAAAATAGCTTCCTAGGTGAGCGTTATAGATTCTAAGGCCAGAAGAGACAAGTGTGAACCTCTAGTCTGACCTCCTGTATGATACAGCCCACAGAACTTCCCCAAAATAATTCCTAGAGCAGATCTTTTAGAAAAACATCCAATCTCAATTTTTAAAATTGCAAGTGATGGAGAATTCACCACGACCCTTGGTAAATTGTCCACTGGTTAATTACTCTCATCATTAAAAATGTACACCTTATTTCCAGTCTGAATTTGTCTAACTTCAACTTCCAGCCATTAGATCGTGCTATACTAGATTGAAGAGCCCATTTTTAAATATTTGTTCCCCGTGTAGGTATTTAGAGACTGTAATCAAGTCATCCCTTGACCTTCTCTTTGTTAGCCTTAGAGATTAGTTTATTTAGTTTAACACTAGAAGACATACATGATTCTAGTCCTTTACTCATTCTTGTGGCTCTCTTCTGGACCCTATTAAATTTTTCAACATCTTTCTTGAATTGTGAGCGCCAGAACAGGACACAGTATTCCAGCAGTAGGCACACCAGTGCCAAATACAGTGGCTGGGTTTTTTAACTTCGTATTCGTTACAGACATGGCTTGATTAATTCACGGTTACACTTTCAATGGCTTTCAGACCATTACTCTCTAAAGAGGAGTCATGGCAGGCAAATCACCTCTTTGGTGGTGTATGCATACCTGCTTCTCTCTCTGTTCCATGCCCATGACATGAGACCTGCACTGGGAAGCACCTTCATCCGACATATTATTCTGGGGAACACTTGCTCCATTTTGCTCAACACAGGAAGCTTTCCCACTGTGAGCCACACAGACAGACATTCTGATGCTCACAGTGGCCACCTGGCTGGATAGTGACATCACACATGAAGGCAGAAGGGCAGGGGTGGGTGACTGTAAACCAGGGGCGGAAGGATGAGCTTGTGGCTAAAGTACAGGAATGATAGGAGATTCTGCAGTAAATGGGCAATATAAGATCTAGGCAGGGTTTATTTCCAACTGTGCCATGGACTCGCCATGAGACCAGGGCAGTGATTTCCCCACACCCCCCCTGAATTTCCCCAACACCCCGCCAAGTTTTGTGAGCTAGTTACATGCCAATTTAGTGACTGTTTGGAAATCTGAATTGAAATTGAAACATTAATACACACTTTAAAAGCATATACAGTGTATGATAAAATACGTGCATCTGAAAAAGTATAATAGATTTGAAAAGTATGAACATAGACTAGCTTCCTTATACAGCTGTTGTTTTTTATGATGTCAGTGGTTGCATTCATGTCGGTGATGTTGGCCAACCTAATAATTTCAAATGATGATTTGTAGGCAAAGTCTAAATGAGCTGTCCCTGACAACTAGTGATGAGCTGGGGATTGGTGGGAAAGGCTTCAGGGCCAGATTGTATTTACATTCACACCAAATCTACCTAGGTATCCAGCAAACAGAGCTGTGTTGACTGGGGTTGGGTTACAAACCACTTGAATGTGGGGGATGAAATATTGTTCTTATTGTATGAGTAAAGGGCAGTAGAACTGTACTGAGCCTGTGCTGATTGATGGCATCAAGAGAGAGGGTGGGGACCTGTCCCTCTCCACTGTTTAAAGACAGAGCTGATTAGGCTCCATAGATAGTCTTTTGTTCTGTTAAGTGACCACTGCAGCTGAAATCACTGATAATCAGGTCTAAGTGCTTAGTCCTGCTGTGGGGACAGTGTTTTTGTGTAAGAGACAGCCCAGTCTGCACTAGCAGCGAGGTTCCCCCACTGAGAGCTCAGCTGAAATCACTGAGAGCTGGTGGAACCTCAAGAGACCAACTCGCAGAGGTCACAGTGGCAGGTGGCAGCAGAAGGTGACTGTGCAGGGCCATTGGCAACAGAGTGATGAAGTGAGCGGTGGCACAACGAACAGCATTGGCCAGAGGGAACAGTGAGCAGCTGGAGGAACGAGCACCTGGATGGTGTACTCATGTGAAAGCACCTCTGAACTCTGAGTCTCCACTGACCAAGGACAACACCGGTGAATGGAGTGCGGTGAAGGGAAAAGTGAGGGGCACATTAAATAAACATTTGTTTGTTGGACTATATTTTAGTGAATTTTCTCCAGAATGCTAGGTTTGTGACTGGGAATGGAAACTTATATAAATATGTTTCCTAGTAGGCCAAGATTTTTAAAATGCATTATTTGCCAAGGTTGTTATCTCACATCGTTGCTATCTTGAGAGGTCATTATGTTGAGGAGTTTCTGTACTGAACATTTTTATTATTATAATTAATTTTTACATAAGAATGGTCATACTGGGTCAGACCAGTGGTCCATATAGCCCGGTATCCTGTCTTCTGACAGTGGTCAAGGCCAGGTGCTTCAGAAGGAATGAACAGATCAGGGAATCATCAAGTGACCATCCCCTGTTGCCCATTCCCAGCTTCTGGCAAACAGGCTAGGGACACTCAGAGCATGGTGTTGCATCCCTCCCCATCCTGGCTAATAGCCACTGATGGACCTATTCTCCAGGAATTTATCTAGTTCTTTTTTTAATCCTGTTATAGTTTTGGTCTTCACAGCATCCCCTGGCAAAGAATTCCCTGGGTTGACTTTAAGTTGTGTGAAGAAGTACTTCCTTTTGTTTTTTTTAAACCTGCTGCCTATTAATTTCATTGGGTGACTGCTAGTTCTTGTGTTATGTCAAGGATTAAATAACATTTCCTTATTCACTTTCTTCACACCAGTCAAGATTTTATAGACCTCTCTCATATCCCCCCTTAGTCATCTCTTTTCTAAGCTGAAAATTCCCAGTCATTTTAATCTCTCCTCCTGTTTCATACGCCTAATCATGTTAGTTGCCCATCTCTGTACCTTTTCCAATTCCATTACATATTTTTTGGGATGGGGTAACCAGATCTGCACACAGTATTCAAGGTGTGCACGTACCATGGATTTATATAGCGGCAATATGATATTTTCTGTCTTTTTATCTATCCCTTTCCTAATGGTTCCTAACACTTAACTGTTTTGGCTGCTGCTGCACATTGAGTGGATGTTTTCAGAGAACTATTCACAATGACTCCAAGATCTTTCTTGAGTGTTAACAGCTAATTCAGATGCCATCATTTTGTATGTATAGTTGAGATTGTTTTCCAATGTGCATTGCTTTGCATTTATCAACATTGAATTTCATCTGCCATTTTGTCGCCCAGTCACCCAGTTTTGTGAGATCCCTTTGTAACTCTTCGCAGTCTGCCTGGGACTTAACTATCTTGAATAGTTTTGTATCATCTGCAAATTTTGCCACCTCACTGTTTACCCATTTTTCCAGATCATTTATGAATATGTTGAACAGTAATGGTCCCAGTACTGACCCCTCAGGGATACCACTATATTTATCTCTCTCCATTCGGAAAACTGATAATTTATTCCTACCCTTTGTTTCCCATCTTTTAACCAGTTACTGCATGAGAGGACTGCCTTCTTATCTCATGAGGGCTTACTTTTCAAAAGTCAATTTAAATTAAAAACATTTTTTTAATTATATTTTTTTAGAAATCTAGACCTGTTATGTGTTTTGGTGTAACTTGCATTATCCTTATGTTAAATTTGCATTATCCTAACAAAACATTTACTTTATTCATATCTCTTTTATATGTTGCAGGTCAAAGTGAAAATGAAAAGACAAAAAACAATACAACAATTTTTCCACTCAAAGGCCTCAAAAACTAACCATGGTGAAGAACACATCAAGCACCAAGAATATATCAACATATCATCTGAAGGTTCAAGTGGTATATCTACATCCGACCAGCCTGAAGCACAAATACAGCTACCTGCTGAAGAAACAGTGTCTCCAAAACCTAAAGGAAGTTCCCAATGTTTATCAGTCAAAGTGTTGCCATTTATTGAAGTTACAAAAGATGGCTAATGGTGCACCTCTTGCAAAAAAGCTTACAAAGAAGGAAAGCCTCCCAATGCTATAATTGGTAAAAGTGGAGCAGCTTGGTTTGTCAAACCGATCTGCAAAGCCAATGCTGACAAACTACATGAAAAGGCTGCAAAACACCAGGCCTCTGGAGTGTATCAACATGCAGAAAGCCTTATAAGCCCACTTTCAAAGCCAATTTTAGAAGTACTTAATGAGGCTGTTAAGAATGCTGGAGACACAACACAGTTCATGCGAACAAACATGGCTGTGGCATCCTACTTTCTATTTAAGCAAGAGATACCACACACTACAAACCGAAGGCCAATGTTAAGTGCATTGTCACTTGTTCATCCTGAAGTGGAACACTGGTTCTGAACAAGACCAGCAAATTCTCACTGTCTTTCTGCAAGAAACTCAACTCACTGGCTAGAAGCATGCGGTGCAACAGTGAAAGACTCAACAGTTGAAAAAGTGAAGAACTCTCTCACCACATTCAAAAAATTTGCATACATGGCTGATGAATGCACTGATGCAAATGGGCATCAAGTATTAAGTCATTGTGTACATTATCTTGATGTTAGGGGTAGGCCAGTAGATGCATTTCTAGATGTTCAAGTTATAGAACACACATCGGCTGCATCTGTGACAACCCACATCTTAGAAGAGTTAAATGCTTGTCAATTGGACCCCAAACAGATGGCTGCTTGTGCATTTGATGGAGCTGCAAACTTCTCTGGAAGACATGGTGGAGTACAAGCTTTGCTCAGAGAAAAGTGTAAGCCTAATCTCTCCTATACACACCGCAGAGGCCATCTACTGCAACTAGCATTAGGACAAGCTGCAGAATCTTCAAAAGACATTTAAAAAGCTATAAATTTAATATCTTCATTATATTCTTTTTTCAGCAAGAGTCCAAAAAGACTGAATATCTTGGAAAATATAGAAGATACTCTGGGACTGAAGTTCAAATTAGTCCAACCTGGGAAAACCCGCTGGCTTACTTATGAGCAATCCTTGGCTGTTGTCTTAAAATTACTTTGGTCGTTATTACTGGCTTTGGAAAGTATCTACCAAGATGAGATGGATCTAAGTAGAGAGGCTGATGGATTACTTTTGCTACTACATTCAGAGAAGATTATTGCCATTCTCTCTCTTGTAAGTCTACTGTTGAAACCACTTGGGTCATTAAACAATGCCATCCAGGCATCTGCTACAACAGTAGTAGATCTTTGTCCAGCAATAGAAGCTACATTTGGATCAATCAGAGAGCTATCCATTGAAAAAGTACTGGAAGAAGCAAAGACTTCAGTCCAGAAGTTGACTAATGAAGGCATTTATATTGAATCCTTAAGTGAAGAAGATAAGAAGTGTTTGTTAAGACAACTTAAAAAGTACACAGAATTGATTCTTAAAAATCTACAACAGCGACTTCTAGATTCTACTCAACCTCTACGTAGCTTTTACAGATGCCAGTCCTATAAAACACCAAAAGTTGAGTGGAGCAATGGGGCTGCCATGTGATCAGGACAGAAAAGAGAATTTGAACACAGAGTGGAATATCATATGACAAATGAATGAAGATTTGACTTCAACTTCTTTTTTATCATCACTAGTGGCTCGACCCGATCTTTGCGTTCTGTTTTCTGGGATGAAAGAAGTAGGAATTCATCTCTTGCTACTCCTAATCACAACGGCTACAGTTGAGCGTTCTTTTTCATCATTGAATAGAATTTTGTGTTCTGAAACAAGTTGCCTTCTGCCTGATCATGTGAATGAACTAATGAGCATATCAATTGAAGGAATGGAAGTACCAGACACACGAGAAGCCACTGAAGATGAACGCATTGCATTCAAGAAGTTCATTAACAGAGTTGTGCAAAATTATAACAAGAAACCAAGAAGGATGTAGACGTACTGCTTCATAGAAGGCTTGAGTAGCCAACTTTAATTTGGGTGATTTTAAAACATGAGTTAAATCTAATAAAATGATCATGAAACATTTTTCAGTTTTTACTATGGTGCCATACAACCCACCTTTACCCTCACAGTCTCACCCCTCATTGGCTCTGACACCCCTCCCTGTAAATTCAAACCCCCCCCCCCCCCCCCCTAATTTCAATTCCTTGGGAAACCACTGGACCAGGGGCAAGTGACTTATCCTTTGTGTCCTTCGGTTTCCCCATCTGCAAAGTGGGGCTTACGCCACTTATCTGCCTCTCAGGGATGTTGAGAAGCTGAGTTCATTAATATTTATAAAGTGCTTTGAGATCACCAAGTTGTTATAGATATGGTAAGTGGTATTACTGACTTGTTTGACAGTATGACAGCCTTTGAAGGCCAGATTTTCTGTTCTTCCAGTTCTGCACTGACAACAGAGTGGCAAAGGAGAATCTCTTGCTCCCAGCTCCAAGGCTGCTCTATGCTGCATTGGGGAGACTCCCTTGTGTAGAAGAGCTGGAGCACACCGTACTCTGATGATGGTCCCTCCCACTCCTGACATGATCCCATGACAGGCCTAAAGGGAATTTCGCATAGAGCTACTTTCTTGGCTCTGTGCTGGAGGGGAATCCTTGAGTTAGGCAAACTCTCCAGTGGTCACTTTCATCCCTTTTACTCCTCAGAAGCAACATAAAAGGAGAGTGGCCTGGGCAGGGTCCAGTGTTTATTCTGTGTGTATTTCATGGTTAGACATGAAGTTTTCCCCCTGACTATTCTTTTGGCTGCTCACAGATGCACCTGAGAAAGCTTTGTGGTTGCTTTTTGGTGAGTCTGTGAGTGTATCTACCTGAGTCATCCTAATGGCTTGGGGGAGAAGTAAGAACATGACTTGAAAACATGTTTTTATTAGACTCCTCCTAAGGAACATGCCAAATGTGTTAGCTCAGCTGCCCTTTTACCCAGATCAGCTCTGCACCCTGCAGCCAGAGAGTGGGAGTCAATCTTGCCAGCTCCTGAATGTACTCCATAATTAACTGCCTCTGAGGATTACTGATCTGGGAGACTTTGCTGCTGTTTGTGTTTGACTGGAGAATGGCATTCTTTACATCATGCAGCTACTAATCACAGAAAGGTAAACATGGCCAAGCATGTATGATAAAGTGAAAGAGAGAGCTAAAGTAGTCAGTCATGCTAGAGCCATTTTTAAAGTAATACGGCAAACGGAGAGATGCTCTCTGTCTCAATCAAGGAGATTTACAGGCTCTCTCATCGGACCCATTTCAATAAAGGCGGATTTGGTAAGCGTGCCTCCCTTTAGTCTGGTACAAGCCCACTGGGAAACAAACAAGCTTTGATTTATAGGCGCCAGACCCACACAGAACACAACTGCCTGGCAGACGTCTTTGGGAGACTGTTCAGATTTCAAGGTAAAAGAAACACATTCATCATCAGTCTATACTCAGGCACACTGACTCATTGCCTAGCCTATTCCACTTCGGAGTGGAGATGCGCACAGCAAAGGCTGGAAATTCCTGAGCATGTAACATGCTCCCAAGAAAAGGGTTATGGGCCGTCCTCCATTTCAGGTGCCTGCTTCCATTGGCTTCTATATGGGAAAAGATAGTGCTGAAACTAGCCAGACAATTTCATTAATGAAAGACTCAGTTTGACAGGTTTTACTCCAAACACTTCTTAACCTGAATTTTCAGCTTGGCTTCTTTAAGGGTAGGGTTAGAATTTTCAAACCATGCCAAAGAGACTTATGAGAGTAAATCCCATTTTCAAACGTGACTTATGCTCTTGGGGGGAGGGATTCACAAAGGTTTATAGGCACCTAATTCTCATTGATCTCAATGAGAGTTAGGCATCTAAATACCTTTGTGAATCACACCCTTAGGAGCCTAAATTCCGATGACTTTCGATGCAACTTAGGCTCCCTAATGCCAGATTTTTAAAGATATTTAGGCCCCCTAGTGGGATTTTAAAAAGTACTTAGGTTCCTAATTCCTGGTGGGTAGGTGCTTTTGCAGATCCCCGTAGGAGCCTATCTGCATCTTTAGGTGCCTGAATATCTTTAAAAATCTGTCCCTTAGTGCCTAAACCACTTTTAAATAGGAGATTAGGCTGTTATATCACTTAGGGCAAAAGTAGCTGTCTGCACTTGAATTTTAATCATTTGAACAATGCTAAGTAGGGTGACCAGATGTCCCGATTTTTGGGTCTTTTTCTTATATAGGCTTCTATTACCCCCCACCCCCATCCCGATTTTTCACATTTGCTGTCTGGTCACCCTAATGCTAAGTAATACATTAACTAACGTGATTTGTAAAGTCTAATGTCCTGTCTAAATAAGCATGTGTTGCTAGTCATATAAGCCATGGTTAAGCATAACTAGCAACAAACGTATCCTAACTACATTAGATCTTATCATAGTGTGTTCAAATATTTACTAAAAATTCAAGAATAGATCCACCCTAATGGAATCTATTTTATGAGCACATCTCCTTGGCATGCACATGAGAGGCAAATGTGAAAACTGTATGTGCAGACTGGCATTTGCACGCTTGGTTAGATCCCAATCCTGCAAAGATTTGCACATGTGCTTAACTTGGGAGTAGACTCATTGCCATCAGTAGAACTACCCAAAGTGCATAAAGTTAAGTATTTGTGAAAGTCTTTGTAAAATGGCGGCCTTATGTGGTTTGCAGAGGCAAAATATATGCACTTTCAGTAAATAGTGGGCATATTCAAAGAGGCAGGCTCAATTTTTGTCACACAACCTAAAACTTTGATTTAATGGCTTGTAGAAGGTGAGTAAGCGATTTGAGCATATAAGTGATTTTTTCAGTTTGTTGGCAATGTGGGGGGTGCGGGGTACTATTTTGGGTTGAGCTAAAAATGAAACTTTTTTCAGCAAATCAAAAAAACTCAAAACAAAAAATCATTTTGAATTGCAATATTTCATTTAAAAATCTTGAAACAAAATGTTTTGAGTTTTTGGAATTCAATGAAATTGACACAAATTCACACAAAGTTTATCTTTGTGTCTGCATTTTATAGCAAAAAAAAAAAGTGTTGGTCCAAAAAATGTTGCCCATGCATAACTGAGAGTAGTTTTGCCTCTGTTGTGTCAGTGAAAATCTTGATTATATTTAATGCTTTTCCTACAGTATCTGGAATTTGTGGGAATCATTTCTGCCTTTTTATTAACATGCTGTTATGGCTGTCATGGGACTTCCTTTTGACCAGCTGCTATTAACATAAATCCTTTTTCCTTATCCCTGAGGATCAGGCCAAGTCCTTGTATCTGTTATCAGAGACAATAGGGGTGGTGTGTGTGTGGGGGGGTGTCTTGGTTTAAAGAGACCTCCTGGAAGAGCACATGGGTGTGAAGAGCTATCCCTTTAAATCCCACTCTTTCCTGTCTTTAGAAAATGGTGTTAGCAGCCTTTTGATTTTTGTATCAGACCATATTGTTTCAAGTTTAATTTTCTTTTGGAGATGGGAGGTATCTGATGGGATCCACCTCATTCTTCCTTTCCCTTCTTCCATCAAACTCACATCTATGTTTGTAGCAACACCCACCCTAATAATTTTAATTTAGTCTGATGTAAAATATGAGTTGCCCCACACCACTCAATAGTCCCTGCGGGGAGGGACATAGTCCGTACAACCTCAGCACTTGTGTTCTCCAAGTAATTTAATCTCCTCATCTCACAAAATAGCTAAAGCTTGCAGCCAGCTGTAGCTAAAAGCCTCAGCTGTAAACTACGCCAATCCAAAAGGCTAATTTGTCCCGACACAGAGGGAACAGTGGTAAATAGGGGCTGAGTATTGGAACCGAGACATTTGGAAGATGTGGTTTATGGAGAGACCAAGTCACTTTTATAATTAGGTTCTGGATTTGTTCACATAGTTTTGGGCACTCCTAATTAAAATGGTCCATTTTAAGAAACTGTGCACAATCTCAAGAATTATTTAACCTGCAGTCAATAGTTTATTGCTATTGTCTTCAAACCAGTTCATGATTTGTACCTTATTTGTCTAGCATAGATGAACCATGTTGAGTGCCTTTGGGAAACCGTGTTTAATGCCTGCGCTGAGGTGCGTTGGCTACAACTGGGGTTGAACCATGGCAAGCTCTCCCCATTGCTGACACCACTCTAAATCTCCACTAGATGGCAGGGTAAGACCAAATATGTTCTGCACCAATGACAGTATGGAACTCATGCTCCACATTTACACTAGAACCTCAAAGTTACAAACACCTCAGGAATGGAGATTGTTCATAACACTGAACAAAATGTTACTGTTCTTTCAAAAGTTTACCACTGAACATTGACTTAATATAGCTTTGAAACTTTGCTGTGCAGAAGAAAAATGCTGGTTTCCCTTTATTTTTTTTAGTAGTTTATGTTCAACCCAGTATTGTACTGTACTTGCTTTTTCTCACTGCTGCCTGAATGTGTACTTACAGTTCCAAATGAAGTGTTTGGTTGATGGTCAATTTGTAACTCTGGTATCTGTAACTCTGAGATTTGTAACATTGTCACCCTGCTGCCACACCACAGATCTTAAGGGAAGGAGACTTTGCATGATACAAAGCCTGAACTGACGGGAAAAAATTAGTTTCGCTGCTGTGGATTTTTGATTCAAGGCTGCAACTGTCTGTTACAAATCATAGATAAACCATCACTATTTAGGAAAACAGAGACCCACCTGTGTATGTAACATTGGAAGGATCCTAAGTTAAAATCTATTCACAATTGGCAGGTAGAAACAATGTGTGTGTCCGTGTTACTGAAGGTAGATGTGGGCTTAAGGAAGAGAAATAAGAGTTAGGTCTGACATTTGCCTATTACAGATTGGAAGACCACTTGGAACTGCTACCAAGGAAGACAAAGTTGTTGCAGTGTGAGTATTGTTCCATGCCTCTCCATCTTTTGAGGGCTTCCTAAGTGCCAAACTAGCTCTGAGGAGGGATACTAGTGAGAAACACCCACAAGTCGTACATAGGATATTTGTTTATTACAGCTTTGGAGGAGGTGGGCAAGGTTCTAATGTGCCTAGCTCCCTGGCTAATCATGTGCTGGGTGGGGGGGGGTGAAGGAGCAAGGCTGTGTTGAGGCCTAGATGGATCAAGGAGACACTAGTGAATGAGCTCACTCCTGCATCTAACTGCTACTCCAAAAGGTACCCCGTCAGCTCGCCCTCAGGGTGCTCTGGAGTGCAGCATGTAAGGGCAGCAGGCCAGCTTCTACTGAAGGGCACAGGCATTTTGCCATTGACTTCAGTGGGAGCAGGGCTTTAGTTTCCTTAGCAGTGTTTGAGCTGAGATCTCCACAACAGACTGTTGCCCAATGTTGCATTTCACCAAGAACTTCCTTATAAGCATTTTCTCTTATAATCTTCTGTAAGTCTGGGGCTTGCAGAAAACAGCAGGGTTGTTGGTTTGTGTGGTTTTCCAGGCTGCAATGTTTCATGAACCAATACATTGACTGGCTCAGACGTATCCTTAATGTGGAGACTGTATATTTATTATGTTGCAGCTTAAGTGGACTTGATTCAAAGTGCAACTATTCAGTATGCTTGAAATGCGAGGGTGGGGATGTTTTTAAAATATGCAGCATCTTTCACGAGATTTAACATTTGAAAGCAGACAAAACCAATGAAGTAATGTAGTGACTATTCATCAACTGGGGCAGCAAAACAGAAATCTGCTAAGAAATAACCCAAAAATGATGAGAGGGTTTTTTTTTATTTAGAAAGATGCTACATTGTAATTTTATTTTAAACCCCCATTAAGAGGGTTGATACAGGTATTTGCTAGAATCAGAAAATGTTTGGTACAGCTTCCAGGACAGATGAAATTGTTGCAGTGTGAGTACTCGGCCATAATTTCCCATCTTTTGAAGGACTCTGAGGGCTTCCTGCTGTGCCAAACCAACTCCCAGGAAGGGTTTAGAGATGCTCCTGGGAGATGCACAAAAAAATGGTGTAGACAATGCAATCTGTAGGATGGGGAAGCTGACTTGGAAGGGAGGAGTCTATAAAAGATGGAAGCAGAAGAAAGGAGAGGAGGGGGCCACCATCTTCTGACTAAATTCACACCGGACAGATTAAATATGTGACCTAATCGCAAAGCAGAAGTCCCTGGGCGCTGTGTTTTATTTACAGCAACCAAGAAGCTGGCCCAAGTTCTCTTTTAGACCTACTCCTCATTCTGAATAAAACTACCATCCATGGTGATGCTGAGAACTGTGCTGTACAGTAATGCCTTTCCTATTAGACGTCTACACTAGGGTTTTTCCTCCCAAAAGGCGGAGGGACATTTCCCACTGTTGCTATCACTGGTTTAGCTCCTATGAGCGGGGCCAACAGTGCATGTGGCCGGTGGCATTTAAAACTGCTTAGAAAACATGGTGGTAAAAGTTGCTTGTGGCAGGAGGAGCCTCACCTATGCTAGAGCCCCCATTACTGCTATTCACAGTGGCGCCGCACTGGTGTTAGCAACAGTGTTTAAAAAAAAAAAGTGTGCCAAATCCATCTGAAGTAGAGTCCTTGCAAGGAAAATGACTTAAGACAGCTGCCCCATTTTCTGAAACAGGTATTAATCTGCATGGGTCTGTACTAGCAGCCAAACTGTTTTCAACCCTAGTAAATGCTTTCCAGAGGAGGAGTGGAGTTCTTAAGAAAAAGGGCCCAGGTCAGGGAACCTGTGCTACATACAGATAGCACCAACCCTATTATAAAACATTTTCTCACTAACCAAGTTTCAATTGTAATGTAGAAAAGGCCTCTGGGGTATGTTGGTCCTCCCTGTGCTTAGACAAAGAAGCATTGTAATGGAGTGATGGGCAGGGCTGGTGCAACCCATTAGGCGACCTAGGTGATCGCCTAGGGCGCTAGCATTTGGGGGGCAGCATTTTGGGTCCTTCGGCGGCGACCGCAACAGCCAGATCTTTTGCTGCCCCGGTCGTCGTCGGCATTTAGGTGGAGGAAGCTGGGGCAGGGGGGCACGGGGAGGGCTGTTTGCAGCAAGTAAGGGGTGGGGGGCGCCACGCAGGGGAACTCGCCGCCCCAGCTCACAGCTGATTGGCGCCACAAGCCTGGGAAGCAGGAGAAGTGGAGCGGCGACGGCGTGCTCAGGGAGGAGGCGGAGCAGAGGTGATCTGGGGCAGGGAGCTGCCACACGGCTCCCCAGAACGGGAGGAGCTGCTGTGGGGGGGGGGGTGCCTCAGGGCGGGGAGGGGGGGGAGCTGCTGTGGGGGGGGGGGCTGTGGGGGGGGGGGGGCTTTGGGGGGGGGGGGGGGCAGAGAGCTGCCACAGGGCTGGGGGGGCGGGAGGTGGAAGTTTCGCCTAGGGCACGAAACATCCTTGCACCCACCCTGGTGATGGGCAGACTGCTTTGAGGTTAAAGTCCCTATACAATACCTTGCATCCCCCTGCAGCCCTCCCAGGAATCCTTTAAGTGCTGATTGCACTGAATATTTGCTACACTAGTCTTCAGCTCCACCAGAACTCAACTACTCGACAGCATTTTTTTCCTCAGGGTGGCAGGGAAGCTACAAGTAATATAGCTGCACTGATCCACCTAGCCTGAACTCCTTGCCAAATTGCTGCACCTTGTGTTAGGCCTGGTCTACACTATGAGTTTAGGTCGAATTTAGCAGCGTTAAATCGAATTAACCCTTCACCCGTCCACACAATGAAGCCATTTACTTTGACATAAAGGGCTCTTAAAATTGATTTCTGTACACCTCCCCGATGAGGGGAGTAGCACCGAAATTGACATTGCCATTTCGAATTAGGGTTAATGTGGCCGCAATTCGACGGTATTGGCCTCTGAGAGCTATCCCACAGTGCACCATTGCGACCGCTCTGGACAGCAATCTGAAGTCGGATGCATTGGCCAGGTAGCCAGGAAAAGCCCCGCAAACTTTTGAATTTAATTTCCTGTTTGCCCAGCGGGGAGAGCACAGGTGACCACAGACAGCTCATCAGCACAGGTAACCATGCAGTCTGATAATCGAAAAAGAGCACCAGCATGGACCGTGCGTACGGGAGGTACTGGATCTGATTGCTATATGGGGGGAGGATTCCGTGCTAGCAGAACTACATTCCAAAAGACAAAATGCCAAAACATTTGAAAAAATCTCCAAGGGCATGATGGAGAGAGGCCACAATAGGGACTCACTGTAGTGCTGCGTGAAAGTTAAGGAGCTCAAACAAGCCTACCAGAAAACCAAAGAAGCAAACGGAAGGCCCGGGGCAGAGCCGCAGACATGCTGCTTCTACGCTGAGCTACATGCAATTCTGGGGGGGGGGGCACCCCCACTACCCCATCTCTGACTGTGGATTCTGAGGCGGGGGTAATCTCAGCCATGCCTGAGGATTCTGTGGACGAGGAGGAGGAAAAGCTTGCGTAGAGCACACAGCACTCCATTCTCCCCCACAGCCAGGATCTTTTTCTCAGCCTGACTGAAGTATCCTCCCAACCCTGACCAAGGCAGTATCCCAGACAATGAATCCATGGAAGGGATCTCTGGTGAGTGTCCTTTGTAAATATAAAACATGGTTTAAAAGCAAGCATTTTTTAATGATTAATTTGCCCTGAGGACTTGGGATGCATTCGCGGCCAGTACAGCTACTGGAAAAGTCTGTTAACATGTCTGGGGATGGAGCGGAAATCCTCCAGGGACATCTCCATGAAGCTCTCCTGGAGGTACTCCAAAAGTCTTTGCAGAAGGTTTCTGGGCAGTGCAGCCTTATTCCGTCCTCCATAGTAGGACACTTGACCACGCTATGCTAGTAGCAAGTAATCTGGTAACATTGCATGACAAAGCCTGGCAGCATATGGTCCCAGTGTTTGCTGGCATTCAAGCAACAACCGTTCTTTATCTTGCTGTGTTATCCTCAGGAGAGTGATATCATTCATGGTAACCTGGTTGAAATACAGGAATTTAATTAAGGGAACAGAGGTGGCTGTTCCTACTGGGCTGTTTGCCTGTGGCTGAAAAGAAATCCTTCCCTGCAGTTAGCCAAGCGGGGGGGTGGGAGAAGGAACATTGGCGCTGAGCTTTTCGCGTTTGGCTAGCAGGGATCTTCCCTGATACCAGCCACGCGGTGAGGGGAGGGGTAAGGCGATCATCCCAGAGAATTGGAGGGGGTGGGGGTTTAATTTGGTTTCTGCTGCTGCACGTTAACAGGCAAACCGCTGCACTGAACGGGGTTTGCTTGGTACGTGGGAAAGGAGGGCACTGCTTTTAGGAAGGCTGCAGAAGCCGAAAGATAATGGCTTACCATGGCCGCATGCAAGCCAAATTCTGTTGCCTGGACCTGCGTCTGTGATCTCTAACACCAAAGCCGCAGGAACTCAATATTAAGATGCAAACTGCGACCTTGTACCAAAATCACATGTGCTATGTAATGTGAATAGTGTTGTTCACCGTGAAAGAGTATTAGTATTGTTCTGTAAAATGTATCTTTTTAAATACTTCTCTCCCTCCCTCCCACAGCTGCAAATTTTTCAAGCCTCCCTCCCGAAGGCTATCTCAGATAAGGTGGTGAAAAAAACGGACACGAGATGAAATGTTCTCTGAAATCATGGAATCAATCAGCAATGAAAGAGCTCATCTGAATGAGTGGAATGACATGGTATCAAAGTATAGGAAAGATGCCAGTGAACATGAGGACAGGAGGGACCAACGTGAGGACATGAGGAACCAACGTGAGGACAGACGGGACCAACATGAGGAGAGGAGAGACGCTCGAGATGAGAGGTGGCGGGATGCAACGCTGGGGCTGCTGTGTGAGCAAACTCACATGCTCCAGTGTCTGGTGGAGCTTCAGGAATGGCAGCAGGATCACAGAGTAAGAACGGGGGGTGGGGGGAAGGCTCCATGCACCCTCCCACTCCACCCCAGTGGACAGCCCAAGCAAAAGGTTGTCATTATTTTGAACTTTTTAGTGGCCTTTTCCTTCCCTCCTATTCTCCTCCCAAACCCCACCTGGGCTACCTTGTCAGTTCTCTCCCTCTTTTTATAATCAATTAATAAAGAATACATAATTTTTAAATGATAGTGACTTTATTTCCTTTGAAAGCAAGCTGGGATTGAAGGGGGAGGGTGGGTTGCTTACAGAGAATGAGTCAATCAAGGGGGCAGGTTTTCATCAAGGAGAAAAACAGAGCTTTCACACCGTAGCCTGGCCAGTCATGAAACTGGTTTTCAAAGCTTCTCTGAAGCACAGTGCTTCCTGGTGTGCTCTTCTAATCGCCCTGGTGTCTGGCTGCGCGTAATCAGCGGCCAGGCGATTTGCCTCAGCCTCCCACCCCGCCATAAAGCTCTCCCCTTTACTCTCACAGAGATTGTGGAGCACACAGCAAGAAGCAATAACAATGGGAATACTGGTTTGGCTGAGGTTTGAGCGAGTCAGTAAAGTGCGCCAGCGACCCTTTAAACACCCAAATGCACATTCTACCACCATTCTGCACTTGTTCAGCCTGTAGTTGAACAGCTCCTGACTACTGTCCAGGCTGCCTGTGTATGGCTTCATGAGCCATGGCATTAAGGGGTAGGCTGGGTCCCCAAGGATAACTATAGGCATTTCAACATCCCCAACGGTTATTTTCTGGTCTGGGAAGTAAATCCCTCGCTGCAGCCGTTTAAACAGAGTAGTGTTCCTGACGATGGGAGCGTCATGAACCCTTCCCGGCCATCCCACGTTGATGTTGGTGAAACGTCCCTTGTGATCCACCAGTGCTTGCAGCACCATTGAAAAGTACCCCTTGTGGTTTATGTACTGGCTTCCCTTGTGCCAAGATAGGGATATGGGTTCCATCTATCGCCCCACCACAGTTAGGGAATCCCATTGCAGCAAAACCATCCACTATGACCTGCACATTTCCCAGAGTCACTACCTTTGGTAGCAGCAGCTCAGTGATTGCTTTGGCTACTTGCATCACAGCAGCCCCCACAGTAGATTTGCCCATGCCAAATTGATTCCCAACTGACTGGTAGCTGTCTGATGTTGCAAGCTTCCACAGGGCTAGCACCACTCGCTTCTCAACTGTGAGGGCTGCTCTTATCTTGGTATTCTGGCACTTTACGGCAGGGGAAAGCACGTCACAAAGTTCCATGAAAATGCCCTTACGCATGCGAAAGTTTCGCAGCCACTGGGAATCGTCCCACACCTGCAACACTATGCGGTCCCACCAGTCTGTGCTTGTTTCCCGGGCCCAGAATCAGTGTTCCACGGCTAGAACCTGCCCCATTAACAACATGATCGCCAAAGTGCCGGGACCCGCAGTTTGAGAGAATTCTTTGTCCATGTCCTCATCACTCTCGTCACCGCGCTGCTGTCGTCCCCTCCTTCTCACCTGGTTTTTCAGGTCCTGGTTCAGCATAAACTGCATGATAATGTGCGCGGTGTTTACAATGTTGATGACTGCTTGAGCTGAGCGGGCTGCATGCTTGCCATGGTACGGCATCTGCAGTGTTCACCTAGGAAAAAAGGCACGAAACGGTTGTCTGCCGTTGCCTTCATTGAGGGAGGGGTGAGGCTGTACCCAGAACCACGAGCGACCATGTTTTTTGCCCCATCAGGCACTGGGATCTCAACCCAGAATTCCAATGGGCGGTGGAGACTGCAGGAACTATGGGATAAATATGGGATAGCTACCCACAGTGCAATGCTCCGGAAATCGATGCTAGCCTCGGTATGTGGATGCATACCGCCGAATTAATGTGCTTAGTGTGGCCGCATGCACTCGACTTTATACAATCGGTTGCCAAAAACTGAATTCTGTAAATTCAGAGTAATCCCGTAGGGTAAACATACCCTTTGTAAGTTAATCTAAAGGCCCTATTCCTAGCAACACTGCTAGGTAGAATGAGAGAGTTGTTCCTGGAAGCTGAGAATACATTGGTACAATCACTATTGTAAAGAGCACTTTGTGCAGAGTCGTGTTGACAAGTTAAACCACTGCAAAGACAAGGGCTGCAACAAATTTATATCATACAATGGCCCTAAAATTGTTTTGTTGCTTATCGTAAGATCTAAAGCCCAAAGTATCCTGATCTCTTAGTGTGGATAGTCTCTTAATGTAGTCACTAGCATGATGACGAAACTGGTTTTTCATTTGCTCAGCACAATAAATCTGCTGTTGTGGTACAGACCATTTCCCATTCTACGAAGCCAAAGAAAAGTGTACAAGTTCCTCTAGCAGTGTAAATAACTTTTTTGCATTTTATTAAAAAGCCAATTCTAAAGAACAGTAAAAAAGTCTGCATCATTTGGTATTTCCTTAAAATATTTTGGACAAGTTTAAAAAAAAAAAAAGACAGCAGAAAATTAGTTGATCCAATACACCTTCCACTGTTCAGGCCAAAAACAAAAACAGGGGGTGAGGAGGTGGTTGTAAGTTATACTGTTCCAGCTCTTCCTTTACCAGTTTAACAATGTACAGCTATGATAGTATTTCTGCTACTAGCACATGGTTCTTATGTAAACAATTATAGTCCAAGTAGTAAACTAAAAGAAATATTAGTTTACTGTGCAGTAATTACAAATATGGAAGTCTAGGATTTGCTAGCATTCAAATGTGTGTCTCCATTTATTGAAACATTATGAGTTCAATTAATTAGTATAAAAATATAACCACCCATAAAAATGTCTGATTTCAGCTCCCCCTGGTGTTCAATTCTCCAGCAAATAAAAACAGGGGAGTTCCAGTTCTGAAGGATGTTTTTGTTCAACATTGTAGAGTTTCTACTTCTGTTATTTTACTGACTCACTGTTCTATACACAAATATATGGTTTGTTATAAATCTAAAACATTCATTTTCATATTTAACTACACAATAATTTAACATTTAGTTGCACTAAAAATTAGAAGTTGAGAATTGTACGTTTCATAGCGGTGCAAGGCAAAAGTTGACTGGCAGGCTCTATGCATGAGTAGCTGCTGTTCAGTATGGGGCATAGTGTGCATTTGGGGAACTATTTCTCAGGAATTGACTGACATCTTTCCTTTATGTGGGAGAATGTCTACAAAGCAAAACCATGTAGTATATTACTTTCGGAAACAAATGGCTTTCCCTGCTGTGAGACCCATCATGTGCTAGAGTTCTTTGGAATGTTTTTAGTATAACTGGATAGATTCATAGTGTTCGGTGACAAAGGTTTTTGTTGTTATTTAAAGGTAATAATACTAGGTGAGGGTGGCATCTGAATGCTGGGTTAATGAAGTTTTCATCCCAATTACAGGATTAAAGGAACAAAAATCAAATTAAGTTTTTCTGCTTTCTTAATTGGTAGAACCTGGGCCATAAACAGTTTTTAGCATCTCATCTATTTCATAATAGTTCTCCTAGGACATGGCTATACTTCAAGCTGGGGCTGTTGTTCCCAGCTCAGAGCAATACTCCCCCGTGTACTAAAAACAGAATGTGGCTGCAGCAGCGTAAGGGACTAGCTGCCCTGAGCACAGGCATGTCAGCGCTAATAGGTACACAGGCGGGAGTATGTCTCCTTCAGCTGGGGACTGTACCTTCCATACAGATTTTAAGGCTTAAAGGGACTACTCTAACTTCTAGTATAATGCAGGCCAAAGAACCTCATCCAGTAATGTCTGAATCAAGCCATGGTTTGTTTGAAGTATAGCATGTCTTTTTAAAAGACCTCCAATTATGATTTAAAAGACTTTAACCAAAATCCATGAACTGAAGACATAAGCTTTAGGACAGCTGGGGCAGCAGCTGCTTTTCCACCTAGAGACTGCACTACAGCCATAAGCCTGGAGTGCTGCTTTTCCCAATGGTGTTAGACAGGTGTTTCTCAACATGTGATTTATGAAGCACACAGTGGTGGTCCACAGAGAGCTGTCAGGTCATACAGTGCTGGCTCAGATGCATCAGTGCAAAGAGAAGCCAGCCTTCAGCAGGGGCCAGTGCTGCAGAAGGAAATGGGCCTTTGTACAGGCACAGAGCCACAGAGAGGAAAATAAGGGTACATCGCCACTGCAATGTAAGCTCAGGGTTAGAAGAAATGTAGTCACCAAGCCTTGGGTTTGTTAGTCTAGGGCTTGAGTGCATACTAGGAATTGTTGAAGTCTGGGTCCCACCCTGGCTACTTCATGATCCAAGCCAGAGTCCAACTACCCATACCCCATATCACCTAACACGTGGTTGCTTTAGCCCTTTGTTCATGGTGCAGCGTAGGAACACTTGACTGACCCAAGGAATAGTTTTGGCAGATTCCTCAAGCACAAGTCCAGTGGGACTGCATCTACACTGCAAAGCAATAGGGTTTGAAGGCTGGGTCCCAGCTTGACTCAAGTTGGGACCCTGGGGTAGCATGATTTGTGGGTAGAGGGTTAGGCTTGAGTCTGAGCCTATTGCAGTGTAGACATGCCCTACGTGTCCAGTGGAGGAGATGAAATGAAGGGCAAAAGGTGATTATGATTGGCAGTGGGGGTTGATATGGGTCTTGTTTTAAATGGCACTGCCTGCCTAAAGACATAGGCAAGCAGTTCCCTCACTTTAGAAACACTTGAAATAACAGTACTTAACCTATCAAATGCAGTCACATTGTTATGTCATACATTTTCCACAGGTTCTTCTATGACCCAAGTTATTCTTTAAATAAAAATCTGCAGCTCAAAGATTGGATAATGTTTTCCATATAAATAAAGCAGTTTCTGGAAGCTAAGTGTTGGAGGGAAAATTGTAGACATGACAGCTCCTGTATACTGTTGTGATAAAAGATCCTTTTGTAGACAGCATTTTGCAGAATATGTTGCTTTGAACACAATCATTACAAGCAGTAAGCCATATTTGAAGTATAAAATGGCATGATCAAATATTTTATTGCTGTTGAGTGAGATTTCAGCTGCCTTCATTACTCAGAAGTGGCCTTTTTCCCCTTCCAGCTCTTTTCTCTTTGCTCAAGTTCAGCTTCAGTGAAGGCTGCAGGTCCCCAGTTAGTAATTAAGTGAGGATTCTTAGACCCTGGAAGACATTATAATATTGATATAAAATAGACATTTTTCCATAGGTAAAATTACTGTTGGCTACATCAGGCTAGATGGAGCACAGCTAGAATCAGTGTAACTAGCGGTGAGGTAACAAACATATGTTGGCTAGAGGAAGGTAACCAGTTTTTAAAAATCCATGGTTACCTTCTATATGCACTTCTTGCAGAGATACCATATAAATAATCCCATTCCACTCACCAAATTCCTTTTTTCACAATACCTGGCATGACTTAAAGGCAATTTACGTGTCTATTACTACAAGAAGTGCATCTGCATACGTGTCCCAAACCCACAACCACTTACTTCTGTCAGCTTTTCCAAGATTTTCTCCCTTCCTTTAGGACACCAGCCATCCCTTTGTAATTGTCCATGCCTGTGGCACAACTGACCAATCACTTAGTGTAATCTCTTTTTGGGGGTAGGGACAATCTTACTGTTCTGTATCTGTACAGTGCCTGGCACAGAAGAGTTCTGGACCATGACTAGGGCTCCTACGTGGTTGGGTAACAGAAATAATACTATGAGTAACAGAGGCTTTTTCCCTAGACTCATGGCTGATTTACAGCACCCCTTCTCTGCGTCTGTAGAAACCTTGGGCTAAATCCTTAGCTCCACCAAGGATTCTCGGCAGCACTTAGGCACTGCAAAACCACCTTAACCTACCTCCTGTCGATGAGAAATCTCCATGTTGCACAGAGCAGATGTAGCTGCTCTACACCACTATCAGAAATGTCCGCAAGAGAAAGGGGACCTGGTTCCAGCAGTCCCCAGCTGATAGAGAAGTGCTACGGTCACACAGTGAAAATTAGAGCAGCTTTAAAGCTGTACTAAGTTGCTCCAGAGCCCAGCCGAGCCCAGGATTGAGAAGCCACTTTTTTCAAGCCCTTGTGCATGCACTGAATACACGCTCACTGGACTAGAGGACTTAAACTGTCTTGGCTGAGCTTGTTAATGTAAACAAGGATGTGTTTTATTCCATGTTTTTGTTATTTATTTCCTGAATTACCCACCCTAAATAACCAAACTAACTTGAGCTAGCCACAGAAGTAACTTTTTCACACACATATATTGTAAACAGATTTTTAGGATTTTAAGAATGTGAACAAGGTTGAAAAGGCTCAACCTAAAAAAGCCCCGTAAGCATTCCTTTTTTTTGTTTGTTTAATACATCTCTGAGGGTAGCAAAGTCTTAAGAATTACCACAGTATTGAATTTCTAGCCTCTTAGCAAAATTAACAAGCCCTGGACATTGTGCTTCCCCTCTCATGGCTGACTGTTCAGGAAGTGGAAAAGCACTAAGACCCTTATTCTTTGAGTAGCTCAGGGCCCAATCCTGCTCCATCCAATGGCATTGCTTTTGCTAGAGAAGGAGTAGGACCTCAGAGAGCAGGAATCTTATCAACTGAAATTTTGGTTTCACAAGAAAGTAGCTGGCAGAGGGAGTAGATTGCTCTAAGGCCATCAATGCTGACAGTACCCTTCTAATATTTCATAATGACACTGTTTACTTGGCTCCACAGCAAAGAAATGGAGGATAACGTGAAACTGTGATATAATCTTTGTTCTCAAAATCATTTAAAGATTTTTGCACAATCCCCTATATGTTGAGTCAAAAAAACCCACAGCCCCCAGATTCTGCAGGGTCACTCTTTACTCAAATTGCTTATTTTAAAATATGGTATTTGCAGGCAGTAGTGATACCTGATGAGGTAAAGAGAAAGGCTGCCCTGGATAAGTCAGGCAGGAGCGCCACGTTCTTTCTCGAACGCATCAAAAAGGCACAATGAGCTCTGTTAATTTGTATTTTCTGTACTGAGTACGCACCTGGTTCTATTAATCGAATTAATCCTTCATGATGAGCTACTTTATCTTTCCAGCTCTTGGTCTTGTTAGCTGCCAGTTCCAACTTCTTTTTGACCCCCTGAAACAAGATGCAGCACGTTTAAAAAAATTAAAAGGCTCTGGCCTATTCCAGATACCACACACAAAATATACAGGAAGATGAAACTCTCTCTCAAACATCACCTTTCAAAGATTGATTACCTCCCACAAAAGCCAGTTAAAGCATCCTTGGTCGTCAGTTCAGCTAGGACCACGCACTTTTTGAGAACAGTTCTTTACCAATCAACTCAATTAGTCTCAAGTCACAGTCTTGAATGATGTCTCTCTTCCTAGCTAAAGCTCAAACAGTACTCCATCCTCATCCTCCTTGACCTGTCAGCTGCCTTTGACACAGTCAACCAGGCTCATCTTGAAATTTTTGTCCTCCTTTGGATTCCATGACTCTGTCTTGTTCTCCTCCCACCTTCCTAATTGCTCTTCCAATTTGTCCTTTGCTTCTGGGGATCCTCCTCATCCTCTCCACAGGGCTCTGTCCTTGGTCTCCTTCTCTTCTCCCCTTACACCTTATCTCTGAGTAATCCTATCTGCAAACAAATTGAACTACATCTCTGTGCAGACAACTCAGAGATCTACCTCTCTGCTCCAGACCGTCTCCTAATGACGTCAGTTGGGGAAACGGGGTTTAGAAAGATATTCTGCACTAGCAGAAATAGGGCTGAAGTGACACTTGCAGGGTGAACAATTTCCACATAGCAAGAGGTTTCTGTTTGTGGGCTAAAACCATTACTGGATGGCCATGCCACTGAGAGTCCATCTACACTAATTGGTAACTTCATAAAGCGACGCTCTGTGAGGAGAGTGTTCGTCTTGGGCACATGCAAAGCAGCTCAAGCATCCTGGACCATGTGTCAGGGCATTAGGGGAACATGAACAAATTGCGAGCACCAGAATGATTGGGTGAAATGGAAGCCTAAAAATCAGACCTTCCTTCCTCTAATCTCAGCTGGCCTTTTGAATCAATGCCAGACAATTCCTGGAGGCCCCATTTGAAAGGAAAGGTCAGACTATGCAATCAGAAATCTGAATATTTAAAAGAAAAACATTTGCACTAACTTTAAAAAAGATAACAAGTACACCTCTACCCCGATAGAACGCGACCTGATATAACATGAATTTGGATATAACACGGTAAAGCAGCACTCCGGGGGGGCGGGGCTGCGCACTCCGGCGGATCAAGGCAAGTTTGATATGACGCTGTTTCATCTATAACGCGGTAAGATTTTTTGGCTCCTGAGGATAGCGTTAGATCGAGGTAGAGGTGTATCTTAAAGTTTAGAGTTGTTTGTTAGATTTAAATCTGGTTTTGGCAGGCTGCTATTTGGAGTAGGAATGTGATTTTGTTTATGGATGTACATACACGTGCATGTGTAATCAAAGTGTTATCAGAAAATCAAGCAACTCCCATGCAACGTCATACTTAGCATCAATTATACAAATATAAGAGATCCTTGGGAATTGTCTGTTCAAGATATTGCACTTCTTAATTTCACTTTCCCCTCATGAGGGGGCGCACCCATCATTTCACTCAACTGCAATCCCCCAGAACAATTAGATGTTCTGTAACATTCCCAGAAACAACAGGGTATGGCTGAGGTATGATCACAATAAGGGGATCAGAGCCACTGCATCTTTGCCTTTAAACCATGCAAGCCAGGACATTCAATGTTAATGGGTTCCCTGCAGCACCATCAAGAAAGCAAGTTGGCCTGAGAATCAAGCCATTGTGCGTCACCCAACTATGCACAGAAAGGCCAGTTCTAGGGCTCAGAGGACAATCCAGTCCCCGTAATCATTACTTGTCATCCTCCGACTGCTGACGGGCTTTCAATTAGTGCTAGCTGTGCTGGTGGTTTGTGCGATATCTACACTTATCCTGGGGAACTGGACTGAAGCTCTCACATGAGAAGCAGGATGGTCCTTGTTAGCCTGGGACTCAGAAGACATGGATTCAGTTCCTTGCTCTGTGGGACATTGGGCCTCAGTTCCCTTCTTCACAGGGCTGAGAAGATAAATATATCAAAGATTGTGAAGTCTAAGTTGTGAAGTCACAGAGGCCATAACATGTACCACAGAGGCCAGTGAAAAAGCTGGAGATAACTTCTTGTCTTGGGCTGGATTCAAATGCATACACGTGAATTAAAAAGGCACAACATCCCCATTACCAACCTCTACATTTGTTTTAATTTGACTCTCTCTGAACACCTGGCATAAGTATTAGGCAGATTAGGAACACAGCTGGCATAGAGTAAGTTACCTCATACTGTTCAAGTGCCTGCTTCCTTTCTAGTTCAAGCTGTTCCAACTGTTGCATAGCAACTTGAAGAGCACGTTCCTTTATGATCCTCTGGGTCTCTAACTCTTGCTTCTCTGCTTCTGTCATCAGAATGGTCTGCTGCTGCTGCAAGTGCCATTTTTCCAGTTCAGCTCTCTTTGCTGACTCTTCCTCCAGTAACCTAGGGAGGAGATTGTGATGACTGCAGCACGGTATTTGAAAACTAAGTCTAATCCATTATCTAGCACGTATGTGCTAACAAACAAGGAGATCAAGCAAATTACTTTCCGATGATTAACTTGGAAAGTATGGGAAAAGGAGAAGTTTAAACAACATTGGAACCCATACCTGTCACTCAAGAGCACAAACAACGCAATCACAAAAAGTGCAGTTCAGGGAATTATTTCAGCAACTGCCCAACACTGAGAAACCACATGAAAAATAGGCACATAAAGTTGTCACTAGCAGGGAGGATTGAAATCCACAGTAGAAAATGAAAGTGCAGCCCATTATCAGTATGAAATTAATTTGGGATAAAATACAAGCGGATATGAAAATTGGAATAATTATTGCTTTGTGAAAACATGTAATAGCCAAATAGTACACATGTAGGCCTCCATTTTCAGAAGTGACTTGACATTGTTGGTGCCAAATTTGACACACACACTAAAAGGTGTCTGATTTTCTGAAAGTGTAGAGCACACACCTGAAAATCAGGCCTCTTTATGGTGTCATGTTGGGAACCCAAAAACAGACAGCCAAAAGCATTAGTCACTTTTGAACGTTTAGGCCTTAGAGACAAGTGTCCAATACTCAAACATTCAAATCTATTCTGTACCCCCAATGTGTCTACTACATTCAGCTTTGATATCTTATTAAAGATCACTATGATTATTAATCACTACTATGTATTTGTAAGTTCCTCAACCTTATAGTATCTGAGAGAACCCAGTGAATAGCAGCATCTCAGTCCCTCACTTCACCCCTAAATCTCCTCTCCGATATCCTAGAATCAGAGAAATGCAGGGTGGGAAGGGACCTCGGGAGGTCATCAAGTCCAGTCCCCTGCACTGAGGCAGGACAAAGTAAACCTAGACCATGCCTGTCAGGGATGGTTTTATCGATTTACTTCCATAAGATTAAAAACCACACCTGGCTTGAAGTTTCCTTACGGTCTCTTCATCTTGACGTGCCTGTTTCTCATCCTCCAAGGCTTCCTGTAGCTTTTTATACATTTCTTCGAGTTCACATACTCTCTGCAAATACTGTTTAAGTTCAGACGATTTCTGAGCAACCTGCTCTTCCATTTGCTGTCTTACCTGATAACATAAAGTGAAGACACACCTTAGCTCGGCATCCCCATGACAGTTAGTGGGCTTTTCTTTGCCCAGGATGGAGCCCTCAAGGATATCCAATTTTCAGAGAGAGAACCTTTCCACTCTACTTGCCAAGTTTCCCACCTCAGACAGGATTCTCACATGCAGCTTACTTCCCCTGCTCCTCTGCTTGTACTTTTCCCAGGATGCTTAACTTCTCTACCCTCTGTGCTGTCCACACAGCAGGACATTGTAGTTAAACTTAGGCCTGGTCTACACACAGAGTTGTAGCTTTATAACTAACTGTGTGGTTTCATATTGACTTAATTAAATTGGTACAACTTTGTGGAGATGCTCTTAGAGTGGTTTAAACCTGGCTCAGGCAACTTATAGGCACAAGCTAAACGGCTGGAACCAGTATTATACAGACAAAAGAGTCCACATACAAGTTTAAATTGGTTCAACAGCAGTGTGTAGACAACCCTTTAGTAAATTTCACACTGTGAAATCCAGTATGGTAGCCAATGAACAGTGGCAGAGTAGCAGTTGTGGATATGGGGGCAGATGTGGGGCTGGAAAAGCAGAGAGAAAGCCACAGCAAAGGGTGTTGGCTGTGGGAAGAGAAAGCAAAGAAAGCAGAAGAACTATGGAAATCAAGGAGAGAGACAAAGAAAACAACTCTCCTGCCACTCTTCCAGCCACGCCAGATGAATGGGAATGCGCTACACCTCCTCTCCTTCAAATCTCTCAGTCCTTCTTTTAACACATGGCCAGAGCAGGGAACCAAGCAGAATTGACAGAACTGCTGTACAGCTGTTCCTCTGCTGGGCTCCCCATTCTCACCATGCGTCAGCCAGAGCTGGAAGCAATGGTCATTGGACTGACTGGGAAGAAGAAAGTACCAGTTGTAGAAGGCTGTCTCACACCTTTGGCAAGGTGAAAGGCTGAGGGAAGAGAGCGATGAAGGTAAATCAGGAGACAAACATCTAAGTTTCCCTCCAGTCACTGTTTGAAACTTAGCTATTATGTCTTACTCAACAAATCATGACCCTGAATCTCATTGTTGAAGACCAAATAGGACATGCTTCAATGCTCATTATGGTCATTCCTTAAACAGCTAGGAGGGCTTGCTTTTGAGTACCATAAAGCAGGGGTTCTCAAACTGGGGGTCGGGACCCCTCTGGGGGTCATGAGGTTATTACATAGGGGGTCGCAAGCTGTCAGCCCCCAAACCCCGCTTGGCCTCCAGCATTAACAATGGTGTTAAATATATAAAAAAGTGTTTTTAATGTATAAGGGGGATCGCACTCAGAGGCTTGCTGTGTGAAAGGGGTCACCAGTACAAAAGTCTGAGAACCCCTGCCATAAAGGCATTTCCTCTCCTGCAGCTATTAAGCATTCTGCTTCCACAACTATCTCAAGCCTCTGTTGCTCCAGCAAACAAGATAATTTTCCAAAACAGAGCCCACCCCCTCCCACATGCACAGCCATCCCAACTGGATTAGCACAGTAACTTTATGTCCCAAGATTTTATGCAATAAAGTATCTGAGTGACAATCAACACGTATCCTTTATTTTCAGTAGATAACTTTAGTAATATACCATTTTATTCAAGACAAAGCCCAGATGAAAAATTATGATAAAATTCATCCTGGGATCTGATTTACTAATTGCAAGTCAGCATTACAAGGCTGCGATGTAAGACAAGATGCTTCTAAAGTTTAATAGGTAGATATGTGTTATATAATAAGGGCTTTAGGGATAGCAGATGTATTTTAAGGAAAGCAGCATGGGAACCAGAAAAGCTGGGTTCTGTACTAACTTTGCCAGTGACTCATTTTTGTGACCTTTAACAAGGAACCTCGGTCAGCCATGGGTTCCTCATCTTTAAGATTTTGAGATTTACAGCTAAAATTACAACATAAGTGGTAAGCACTATCATCTTTATAATCTATGCACACACAAAGCTCTTAAAATTCAATTTTAATAAAATTATTAGGAATTCAGAATAGAACTGACAATTTAAAGCAAAGAAACACACTTTGCACTCAACTACTACAATTCACGTTGCCCCAGAATTGTACAATCATCATCAATCTGTATATGATTACTCAAAATGAATGCACCGCAAATAAGCATACAGTACATCTATTCTGGTATGCCACCATTCAAAACCTGTTTGGAATCCATTCAGCAAAAGCTTATGATTGTCATGGTGGAAACACAGTTCACTGAGAAAATTCAAAATGTTTTTGGCTACCCGAGCACTCACCATTTTCTCTCTCGCTAGCTCCACACTGAATCGGTCTTGCAGTTCCATTTGAGTCTGAAGACGTTTCTTCTCTTCTACTGCAGCTCGAGCAGCTGCTTCTTCCAGTTGCTGTGCAAAGAAAAACACCATGTAAAAGAGTGTGAGAGACAGTTATCTCACACCTGCATGGATTACATGCTAACCAAAGGCTGAGCAGAAATGGTTCAATGACCTTCAGTTAGAGTGACCAGATAGCAAGTGTGAAAAATAGGGATGGGGGAGTAATAGGTCCCTATATAAGACAAAGCCCCAGATATTGGGACTGTCCCTATAAAATTGTGACATCTGGTCACCCTACCTTCAGTCAGTCTATGTACCTGTTACCATCCATGAAACCTCCTCCCATCCAGTCTCATGTACTAGATGGAAACAACGTTCTCAGCTCCCATTCATACAAATGGACAGCTCACTGAAAAAAACGGTGGGTGGCACTACAGTTGGTCGGGAATATTTTCAACTTAATTATTTTTGTAAATGCCAATTCATCAGCACCAAGACTGTTGGCATGAAAAGGTGAGTTTTCAGAATTGTCCAAATGTCTTGTTTCAAAACAAAAAAATTATTTTTCACTTCAAAATGGATTCCTGTTTTTAAATTTAATTTATAGTTTTAAAAAATTGAGATAAAAACAGAAATGAATTATTTCTATTAACTCAATCCAAAAATGTTGCCAATTTTTTGATTCACAAAAATTTACAATTTTTTTGTCCTAAAATGAAGTCTTGAAAATTCTCACCAGGTGGGAAACCCATTTTCTCCCCAGCTCTGGGCAAAACGATGCAGATTCCTGCAATAGCGAGTGCACGTGTGGGGACTGAACAACAGCCAGCAGTGAGTGAGTGGACAACAGGAGCACAACACAATGCTTGTGATTTTACAGATATTAACAGGGATATCTGTTTTATAATCGGTTTTCCAATCATTAAAAACTGACTGAGAAGCAGAGTCTCATCTTTGGGCCTGTAGGCATTCCCCAAAATACCATCTTGATCTAAAATTCTATATAAGTGAATGAATTTGCCCTGCAATTTGACCTGTGGGAGGGATGAAAAGGACCAAAAGTCAGTGACAACAGAGCAAACGAGAAGGAAAAATCCAAAATCTAGATTTCAGAGTTGAGTGAATGATTATGTCAGGAGGCTGGGAGGACAGTTCCTCCGGGCTGCTGCTAATACCCATGCATAGAGGAAGAGGACAGGAGGTCACAGGCTTTGTGCAGGGCAGGAGGAAGTGGATGCTTCAAGGGAGGAGCTCTAAGGGCCCGAGGATTTCAACACAGCACCCGACAAAGCCAAAGTTGTCTCAGAGGATAAGAAGAAAATGATTTTTTCTATGAGATTATTAAACATAATGGAATAGAACAGCAAAAAAATGAAAATGATTGATGCAATTTGACTGTGTCCCATTAACATCCACATGATTATATCATACAGGGTTTATAAGAATGGAGCCAATAGCCATCACTTGAAATTATAAAGGAAAAGGTAATAGTGAGACATGGTCAAAGCCAAGGACTGAGAGACAAAAGACATTAGAATCGAGTGCCAAGTCTGACCCTAGCACCCTCTATGGCCTTTGGCAAGTCTCTTCACCTCTCTGCACCTCTGTTCCACAAAGGTGGATGATAATCTCTTCACAAGGTTTGTGCGTGAATTAGTGTTTGTAAAATGCTCCGACAGTGCTGGACAAGCAATAGTCAGGAATTTCGCACCATTTCTTTTAAAAGCAAAAATAATTCCAAAAATAATAATTCCTTCAAATGAGCTAATTTACACGTTACCCCTGTTTGGAAACCCATCTGTATCTTGAGACACCAGCATCTTATCAAAGTAAGAATATTTTAATGACATTTTAGGCTGGGATATTCAAATGTGCCAAAGGGAGTTAGGGCCTGTAGCGGGGTAATCACCCCACTCCGGCCCTGGAAGTGTGGCTGGCTTATAAGGGCCAGTTGGGCCCTGATTAAGAGGGCTGTGGGCCAGAAGCTAGAGAGTCTCTCTCTAGCTGTTGAGAAGGATGGGCCTGGCTGCTAGGGAGCTGAACAGAGTACCTAGAATGG
Organism: Trachemys scripta elegans; assembly: GCF_013100865.1. Lineage (NCBI taxonomy): Eukaryota > Metazoa > Chordata > Testudines > Emydidae > Trachemys > Trachemys scripta. The sequence goes on from NC_048301.1 coordinate 97,434,744, forward strand.
AGCAGGGCTGGGGGAAGGCCAGAGGAGCTAGGGAACTTCGGCCTGGAAAACCTCCAGGCTGTAGGCCAAAGATTTAGGCAAGGTGGGGATAGCTGGTTGGGGGTTCCCCAGGGAGGTAAGGGGTACCGGGGTCAGGGAGGGACACCGGGGCCAGCGGCAAGGCGAGACACCAGCCTGCAGAGGGTACTCCTGAGTGGAAAGAGCTAATTCCCTGGACGACCATCAGGAGGCGCCGCAGCAGTGAGTCGTCACCCCATTACAGGGCCCCATCACCTTTCAATGGGAGATGGACACCTACCTCTTCTACTGCCTTTTGAAAATTCCAAATTTTAACCGCTATTTTACTTCCTCTCTCTCCCACAGTTTCACTAACCCAACACCTGCTTTGTTAAACACCTGCTCGTTTTAAATAGCTTTCATTTCTTTACAAGCCAGCAATAAACACAAGTAACTGACAAAAATAATCAGGCTGACCAGCAGTGAAGCAATAAGGGGGGAAAGAATAACTTTTGGTATTAAATAGCACAAGAGAAGTTTGGTGTTCGGTTTAGACCTCAAATGTAGGTGTTTTACGACAGTGTCTTTGAAAGTGTTCTGGGGAAATGGGAGCAACATCTTAAAAACATCCAAATCCTATATGCTAATTTAAGGGCACTTTACCTGTTCACTTCCCCCCATTTTTTAAGCTAAATGAAAATAAAGCAGCACCAATATGAATGTAGGGGCCAAATACAAATCAGATTGATAAAAACTGGAATCTAAGGTCATAATTTTTCAAGTGTCTGCACCAGCTAAGCCCTGCATCCATGTGGATCCCTGTCAATATTTGGGGGCTCCAGATGGACAAGATCCACCCATGCCGAGTCACTTGAACAATCGGATCCTGTTCCTGCTGCTATAGATTGAGGATAGATACTTTTACATTGAGCTTTCTATCCCTCATGTCCAAGAATATATGCATACATACCCAGGTCTGAGGAAGTTATAGAAGGGTGTTAGATATCAGAAAAGTTACTGAGGCAAACAAAGTATGGTGGGTGCTCTGTGTGAAACTTATGCCATGTGACCCAGACCACATGCTGGCCTTCTGCATCACTTAAGTCCCACTTATGACCCCAAAACACAGACTTAACAGGTTCTAGGCCTTGGGCTTGGCCTCACTATGGGGATAAATTTCATCCTTTAATTAGATTAAGGGGAAATCTCAAAATTCCATAAGACAATGTTATTTTAGACAAATGTCAACAACTCACCCACACTTCTAAAATTTTCCTGGCGCCCAGGCCATTCCCAGAGTGTACTTGAGCTCTCCCTGAACTCACGCTGGCTCTCAGCCTGATGCAAACTGAGCTCCAAGCTTTCCGGCACAATTCAGTTTCCTGGAATGTTTACGTAGCTTTTTCCATTAAACGTATTTTCCTAACTGATCAAAAGCTGCTAATTCTTCTACCCCAAATACACAACAACACTTTCATGTAGTGGAAATGCAGGAGTTCATGTTTTAGCCTAAATTGTTCTCTTTTCACCCTCTAAGATTAAGGAATCATCCTGACCTATTTGAAAGGAGCTTTTTGCCTCAACATTCTTGCCATTTGCCATCTCTGCTGCAAGATTCACAGAAATCTGTTACAATTCAGTAAACATACAGCTTCTGTGAGAACAATCCCATGTTTCTTCCTCTTGCGCACCTGCTCCTCAAGTTATAGCAAACAGAAGTCAACACCTAGGATTTTTGCTGCCTGGTAAGTTACACAAATGATATTAGTAGGTAGTACTAGATATGAGCTAAGGCAGGCATTGCGTTTTGGCACATTACCATGTTTAAAATTATGGGGTAGGAATCAAATCAGAACAAGACCTTCTATTATCAGATTCAGAGCAAGGCAAGGAAACTAATACCCCATAACCCAGTATTACCAAACTGTGTTCAAAAATCAAGAATCAGGCTCACAAGAATTACAAGATTTTAAAAGTAATATATTTGGGTTCTTTTCATTTGCCTTCTAGCTTCTATGCCTATAACATGCACTCAGATCACATTTTTAGGCTTCTCTCCACAACCATGAGAGATGGAAATTCACTTTTTAAATGAAAGCTGAGATTCTAAAATATTCACATGATTCCAGGAGGTGGGACTTTAAAAAACTCCAAATATGAGACTTATAATAAAGTCACAAGAATTGACAACAATTATATTTTACTAACACAGACAAGCTTAACTTTAAACACATTACTTAATGGGACTACTCACATGTTTAAAGTTAAACTTCTCTATGTTTTTGCAGGATCAGGGCCTCAGATTGCATAAAGTAATGGATTCAAAGTCTGGGTGACTCTCTGCAGTCTACGTCTAGTCACTCTAGTTTACTTTATAATTGGATCTGATCTTGCTCTAAGATCTTAAGAATAGGTAATAAATCAGATATTTTCTATTTATTAAGGTGCATGAGCAATGAGGCAAGCGTGTTCTAACTGGAAACACAAAACCAACTGAAATTTAGGACAAGGTTACGAGCAGACCAGTTCTGCTTTTCATATTACTTGGCTAAAGAATGTCATTTTAATAGCTTGCAACCACAGTGGGTCAAGGACCAAGTCTCCTTCCACACATTGTATGGCATGGAACATACTGACAGAACACAAATTACTAACAAATAAATTTATGTAGTTGGAGATAGTATGAGCAAGGGGAGGGGAGGAGTTAATAGGAGCATGAAGTGGAAAACGGAGGAACAATGTAGCGAGAGAGAGGGAGAAAAGGATAGAACAGAAGATGGAGAGCCAAGAGAGTTTTGAATGGCTTAACTACTCATGAGTTGCGAATCCACAAGTGAGTTCATTTGATATATACAGGTCTTCCCAAAGGAGTGCCAATACAACTGTTATACAACACCCCACATTCCTCTACGTGCTACGCATCTTCTAGAAAACTACTTTAGATATATTTTGATTTTTTTAATCTCTGCCTGTGAAAGCCAGCTCTCAGAGGGAGAGAAGGTTATGGCTAAGATGTTTCTGAAACCTCTGAAAATGACCTAAAGTGAAGTTTACGTACATGGTATCATCATGAATTTAAGGTCTTCTGTTGTCTCTGAATTGACCAGGGCTAGAGGAAAGTACTGTGTCCCATTAAGAAGATGGGAAGCTCCCCTTTCTATCAGTATAAGACCCTTTTTCAGCACTGATGAATCATGAGATAATCAGACTGTAGCCCTATCACTAGTCCTGAAATGGCCAGTGTAGTTTTGGGACAGAAGTTCCCTCAGAAAAGAAGGAACATATTTTTCTAGCCTATTTTATTTTTTTTTTTTAAACGGAAAAGGCAGCTGTCTCAATTTTACAGCACAGGGGACAGGATGTAAAGAAGCGATGCCGGCTGCTGACAGGAAGCACTCTAGGTAGCAGCTGAGATGTGGTATGGCAAGTGGTGGGGTTGAAATCCAAGAATAACCCATGATATTTAAGGGAAAGTTCACTAGGTTTGTAAGTTTTGTCCAAGAACACTTAAATTTCATTGTAGAAAATGTTTTGTAAACAGCTAGAGCTAGAGCTTTTGATACATAAATCTTAAATTAGGTAGAATGGATCTTTTAACTTTCACCAAGCCTCACCGGGGAGCAATCACACAGATGTAGGCAACTCTAATATCTGCAGTGTCTCTGGAAATTGAACTTTACATATATTGTTGGAAGTGTGCTGGGGCAGGATTTTTTCCTCTCTCTCAGTCCCTGTGACCTATGTAACTTTAGTAATCCATTAAAACTAAGAAAACCCTAATGGAAACTCTGTTAAATGCCAGCCTGCTCCTTCAGTTAATTAATTGAAGGGGCTAGATCCCCAGGCCATGGTGCAGCCCCTCTGAGATGCATCCATGGCACAAAGTGCTGTAAAGCTACCCTATGTGGACAGCTGGTGATTTCCCTTGCTCTATGCCTCTCTCTCTCTCCCTGGCGTAGGGGGCATACCCAGAGCACTTTCCGTTCCTCCAGCAGAACGGCCTCTAGAGAGGTGTTGCAGACAGCACTAACTTAACTGGGGTCTAGCTCATTTGCCAGTAACTTCAGGTTGGAACAGCTGCATGCCTGCCTCTTTTCCCATCCCTTCTGCCCACCCAGGGTCCTGCGCTAAGCATAGCTCAGTGTGTCCTGACCCTGCACAAAAAGCACACGCATGTGTAAAACAGACTAATATTGCAAGAAACTCAATCTCAACCAAACAGATTTCTCTAGGCAAAATTCTGGTCTGATCAGTGCAATGTGAAAGCTTGAAAGCAAACAACCTGCCCGCACCTTTCTCACTGTCTCCAATTCCTCCTGCTTGTTCTCATTGGCTATTTGGAGTTCTTTCATCTGCCGCTCCAATTCCTCTTGCTCAGCTTGCAGTTTCTGGCGTAATTCTTTCCGTTTCTGGCGCGCTTCTTTGTGAGGTGGAGGGCTGCCAACCCTCAGCAGGTTTACAGTGGTCTGAATGGCTGTAAAGGAGTCCACGTGATGGAAAGGAAAAGCAACAATAAAAGAGAACTTCAGTTAGGAGAAATGCTAGATTCTCTGGATAGCCTGGGTGGGTGAGAAACAGCTATTCTGTTATCGCACACAGCAGTCTCTCTTCATCCCCACTCTCTCTTATTAAGTTAACTAATAACATGAAAAAAGTAAGTGTGCTGGCTTTCTATACATTGCAATATCATCTGTAGCCCAAAGAGAGGCATGTCCAGTAGTTCCAATACCCTGACCGATTATTCCATAGCCAACATCAATTTCTAGTGGTGCATTGGCAAGATTAAGATGGTGTGAATATAAATTATTGAAAGAGAGAAAGCCTTAGGAAATGACAACCAATTGCAAATTTCTCTCCACATCCCTAGACAATTTTCTCAGTGTTTCTAATCCACATAATAACCGCTCTGTTTCTCAGGGGCACATTGACTGATAGAACTTCAAAAATAGTACCCTCACATTTCATTTCCTAGGACCAGCATTTTATCTGGGCTGCACATCTTACTAGTAAAAGAAAGGTAAATTCTTTCAGCAAGAAAGTGGTTTCTATTTAGAGTGACTGAAACACTCAGAAAGAAAAGCAGTCAAGTGCTAGTTTATTTCCTCTTTTGATAATTTTTCTACCTAGAAGAGTGAAATGTCTCATTTTAGCATTGTGTAATTGCTAACCACACACCCCCTGTGCAGCCTAATTAAGTAGAGACTGTAAATTAGGAGGGAAGTATGAACAACAATACTTAGCTCTTTGCGTTTTCAAAGTGCTGTACAGATGTTAATTGGCTTTTCTGCACTACACAGCATTGCAGTGGAAGAGCCAGATTTAGAGAACAAGAGGTCCTGGTCTCCAGCCCTATGCTGTGTCCACTAGACAATATTATCTCAAAAGTAAAAACCAGTTTTAAGATGTTAAGATGAACGAGCTTTCACCACCCCCAACAAAAAACAAACAAAAATCAAACCTACTGAACAATTTCTTTTCTTCCTAAAAATGTGGCTGTATCACAGAGCAAGTTTGTATGTGAACAGAAAGAAATAACAAAAAGTAAACAAATAAAAATCATCTTTCATTGTGTGTTAGCCATCCCACAACATGCAGCAAATCAGTTACTGAAAGTGAACTGCTGGTAGGCAGAGTTCCATATGAGCTCTTTCTACAGGATAAAATTTATGAAAGCGCATCAGCACAGATTTTCAAAAGTGACTAGTGATTTTGGATGCCTCAATTTGACACCTTGAAGAGGCCCATTTTTCAGCGTTTTGGTGCTTAGCTCTTTCTGAAAATCAGGTCCCTTTGAGATGTCTCAATTTTGGAATTCGAAGGGGAACCACCCCAAAATCACTAGTCACTCGTGAAAATCTTGTTCTTAAGCACATGCTTAAGCGCTTTGCAAAAGCGGAACCTTCACTCGCACATCATCACTAAGATTTAAGACACTTTACCTTGAATCCACTCCTGCTTCTTCTTTTTATCAGAGGCACTAATCTCAAAGCTTTTATCTAAGCATTTGATAAGAAAAAGACATTTCTTTCCATCTTTGTCAGGCAAGGACTGGAATGAAAAACAAAGTATTAGTTTCCAGTGAACCTAAATACCACACCTGAATTGCACACCATATCAGATCCCACCTATGCACCAGTCAGTCACATGTACAGGCTATGAAGATATACAACAGTATAATATTTCATTTGCATATTTTATAGTTTGAGATATAAATGCCATTTTACATGGAGATGCAAAACTGCTGTTCACGGAAAATTGAAACATTATAAAACAGTTACGTTTTTATTGTTACTGCTTTCCACTCATGAACTTATTTGTACAAATTCCAATAGTTTCATTAAATGATCTTTGTGAAAATAAAACCTAGAGACACAGCCCAACAGAGTGACCCACTGATGCAAAAAGGAAAAAAATAGAATATCCCACCATCACTGAATAGACACTGTTGGGAGTCCACCACAAAAGATGATTTTAAAATGTCTATATTTAGAGCGTTGAATTTATTTTTACCTCTACAAAACAGTTTTCATCCAAGATGATGTCTCCTTTTTTGTCTTTTAAGTCTTCACTCGCGTAATATGAAATAATATTTGGTTTTAGCACAAACCAACGTTCTGTCCAATTTTTCCTTCTGTGACCTTTTTTCAACATATAACCCTGTAAAAAGGAATGACCCATTGAATTGCGTCCCCTCAATTGTACTGCTCTGCCTTTTACTTGTGTACCCTAAGGTTATGATCCAAGACCGATGAATAGACCAGGCCCTAAATGCTGATTCTTACACACTGCCATTCCTCGTAACTTGCAATTCCATCAGCTGTTGCTTAGTTCATGAAAGTAATTTGTGATTCCTTTTTCCCGATTTGCAAATGGTAAAACCATCTTTAAAGTAACAGAAATAATACTGCAATCTCTCTGGATTCTATTTGATAACATTTTACCACCACTCTTCCTTTTTTTAATTATTATTATTAGTGCTACCATACTACTCTGCTGGACATGTCATCCATGATGTGTAATGACAGAGATTTTATTAATTTAATCACATTGTGAAATGTCAACAACAAAATATCCCATACAACAAAATACCCCAGTGGTATATGTAGGGCCTGGAGCTAAATAGATATTCTAGCTAGATATTCCATCCCCTACTGTACACGTAACCCTGGGGATAAGAAAACTTCCACCTCCTGGAAGTGGTTCTTCCTGTCTCCTAAAATACCTTCTGCTGCCTTGCTCATCCAGCTACACCCAAAAAGAGTCCAAAGCCTTTTTTAAAGAAATGATCCCAATGAGAGTGTGCTAGAAACTTCAATTAGTGGGACTAGAAAGGGAGAATGAAAACTATACTTCTGACTAGTATACTATATTTGGGGAGCATAGGGCAAAATCCTGACCCCACTGAAGTCAATAGTTGTTTTCCCATTGATTTCAGTGGGGCCATAGTATTTTAGTTTTCCTTACATTTACTTAATCCGCTTTAAATAAAAGAAAAATATTGTGTCTCCAAGGGCTTGTTTCTACAAACAGCTCACAGCAAGCTGGGTGTAAATCTATCCTGCTCTAGCCTGCCATGCACTAACTGGCTGCAAGTTGCTACCACACACTAAAAAGTGCTATCATGTGCTTTGATCTACGGTAGCGTGTCACCACATAGATCAAAGCCCATTACAACACTTTTAGCACCTGGCAGCAGTTCCGCATGGCCAGTGAGTGGGCAGGCTAGATTTGCACAGCAGTTTGCTCTACACTAATAGCCATACAGACATACCCTAATACCCCACCTTAATTATCATAAAGATTTCAAACTCCCCCTCCTTCCTTTTCCAATCCACGCTTTTTACAATCCGCACACAGCAGGTGGACTTCATAAAGAACAAAAATAACTAGTCTGATCAATTTGTCATCAGCTGAACTGGAAGTGGAACTATTAGTGGGATCTTAGACCTAATTCTTTATATTTACTGCAGACCTAACATCAAGTACTATTTGTGATATAATATCGGAATTTCTTACATATTTTCCCCCTTCTAGATAGCTAGTTAACTTTTTTTGGAAATGTATTTATATCTTTTGTCTCTTGGTGAGGAGGAGGAGGAGGAGCCAGGGGATGTGGAGATAGTTCTTTGCTTAAACTGTGTTCAGTTTATGTGGAAAATAAATAAAATTGATAGAATAAAAGAAATATCACATTTCTCTTTGCTTTGAAGCAGAATGAGATCAGGATCACTTCCCTTTTCTTTTCTGTGGGGGAAGGAGGTCTATAAGTACCCAGTCTAAAACAGAGCTTGTATTTCACACAGAGGAAATATTAAAATGTCAAAGATGTAAAACTACAATTGTTCTAGCTACATATCTTTGGTGGTGGAGTCCAATAGACTGGCCCCAAGATCCTAAGCATCTACATTTCACCTCCACACAGAAAGGATTAACCATAGTTGGCTTTCACCCAAGCCTTATTCTGGGCCATCATTTCCCTCTCTTATCAGTTCCAAATGTACCCAAGTATAGGGTGAGTGAAGAATATAGTGTAGTCTTCCCCTAAACTTCAGTAATGCATAATTGATACCATAAGTGTACCTGGTGTGTTAAATACATTATTTTTTTATAATACTGCTGTTAGCAAATGGGAAAGACCAATTCAAACTCCCTATTGCCCAAGAACACCATAAACATGAGGCAGCAGCAGCGGCCATGAGATAGTTACACAGCTACATGGTGCATTCTTCACAGGTTATGGGGAGAATTCCATCCCTCTCAGTTTTCTATTAGTCCTCCATATAAACCCTATTTACTCCTGCACTAGGGAGGAGAATTTGGCTCCATGCAAAGTCGTGTGCCCCCATTCATCTCAATTAGCTGTTAACACTGAAATCTAATGATGAAAACATAATTAGATATATTAACTACTGCATTAAACAATAATTTTAACAGAAGCACCCACCTAGTGTGTTTTATCCAGTGTGGTTACAGCTAGTCAAAAGGATGTTCCACAGGAAAGAGAATGCATGTTGAAAGACGTAAATGATTGAATGTTCTATCAGACATTTGAATTTACTGGCTAGTCAATTTAAAAAAAAACAAAAAACAAAAAAAACCCACTAGTTTAAAAAGTTATTTTGGGTACTACAGCTTCCCCCGTTTCCCCTGCTAATTTCTGTAATCTCATTTTCCCCAACTCTTATGTGCTTTGTTTTTTGTTTTTGTTTTGGTCATCCTGTTGCCATCCTGCCAAGTACGAGCCATTCAGCAGTGGGGTGGCTTCCCCCATGGCTGGGGGCTCTCACTCACTCACCAGCCAGGAGTGTATGGACAGTAATTGTTCAGCAGCAGGATGGCCTCCAGCTCAGTTGGGGATTTGTCTTCCTCCTTGCAGCCCTGGCTGGGGGTCTATGCTCCACTGGGCCAGGACCACCACCTTCCACCCAGGTCTCTTGGGCTGCTTGGAGCACCCTGCAGTCCTGCTGTCCTCGGTGCCCCAACCGTAACCTCAGCCCTACCCCACCCTTACTTTCCCACAACTGTAAAAATAAAAAGTTAATATTTGAACACAACAACAACATTAAAAATAAAAATCAATATTGTTAAATTTGCACACACACAAAAAATAATTCCATCAATACTAGTTATATCTGAATTAAAGTGTGATTTTCCAACAGACTGGTGATTGTCCAGAAGGGGAAGAGGTCAGGTCATAACAAACTTTTTAAAAAGTCTTTTTAGAAGCAAGGAGACATCCCCGAACAAAGTCAGTCACCAAAAGAAGAGACAGTCAAGACACTGCAGCAATCCTTTTATGAAAGGCAACACAGCATCACACAGAAAGCATTTGAAACATCTAAAGAAATCAAGACATTTCCTTTCAAACATCAAGTGGATGGACTGAGCTGACGCCAATTATGATGTTCAATGGTATTAACAGAATGGCTTAAATTTTGTCCTCAACTGTTCATCCCGCCAACGAGCAATAAGGAGTTAACAAAAACAGATGTTTTGCATTGTTCTTTGGCTATTTTGAAAGAACTTCCTGTGCCAAGATTTTCTGATAACTTCTTCTGAATGGATTTGGAAGGGCTGCCAAAAAAGCCTTTGCTTGCTTTCTTCATAAGGAGAAACAATCAAAGACCACTAACAGTTCCCCATAAAGTACACATGAGTGTGAATTAGAACCCTAGGTAAGTGCAGTTTGCCTGAATAAAAACACTTCACTGGGGTTTTAAGGATTTATTTTTCCTATTAAAAATATACAGTCCTTTAAAGCCATTCTGGGACTTTCTGAAATATCTAGAACAACTGAGGAGTCCCCTGACCAAATGGTAATCATTCCCTCTACGGCAACTCCAAACTAGAAAAAGGTTGACAGAAATATTCTATGAATTTTAAGATAAAACCATTACTTTTTAGCTTTGACTTTAGCTTAGTAAATCACTAATGATCCATAGTCTGCTATGCAGAGTTAAATAGCATTTTCTACACAATTTTTATGCTGTTTTAACTGTATCAATTTAGAAACAGATACAGTTAAATCGGTGCATCGCCCTTGTGTGGGCACAGTTAGACTGATATATACCTATCAGAGCTTTTTTCTGTAAATCAACTGCAAATGTTAATATATTAATACTTATATGATATAGATATAGATATATATTTAACATATTAAAGACTTACCACAAATTCAGGAATTAATAAATAAGATTTTGCAGCTATTCTATTAGCTAATGAATTACTGGTATAAAGAGAGGTCCTATTTTAAGTCAGAAACAGAAGGGCCACTTTTCCTTCAGTTCCTAAGTACAACTCACCAAGGACAAGTATCTCCTTTGCATTACTAGAAAGGTTAAATAGATCTTTTTACATAGCGCAGCTTCCCTTTTACAAAATATATTCTTTTAAAAATAAACCACATTCACAAACTCTTAACAGAAACCAACTCTCAGAGCGCTAAGGAGACCCCTCGAGCTTGTTCGCTGCCATCAGCTAAAGAAACTGTTATTCATGGCAGCAGAATTCATGGGCAAATGATCTCATCCAATAACTCATACATCCTACTATTTTCAAACATTCATTCCATGCAATTCTTACCTGTTTCAGTACATCTAATATGAGCTCATTAAAGACCTCATTAACTGCCATTGATATAGTCTGTCGGTCCATCCCTTTGCTGAACTGTCCACTTCCAATAAGCTCAATCAATTCCCATGCAGAAAGACCTTGATTGGCACCGAGGCTGTTCTTATTATGTTCAAACTGTTCTTGATGTGAGCCTGCCCCCATTGCTTCAGTGAGTTTTTTAAGCAAGTATTCAATCTGTACAGAAATAGAAGCAAAAATTACATCATTTTTAAGAATTTAGTCAAATGCTTAAAAGCTCTAGGCCAAAATTTGCATGCCTAAAGTTAGGCTCTTAAATCCACATTTAGGCACCTAAAGATAAATGGCTTCATTTTCAAAGATTCCAAGCTCCCACAGTTTTTATTTGCTACAACAGGGTTGTGTGTGCTCATCACCCCCAGAAAATCTGACTACTCATATTTAGAAGCCTAAATATGGATTTAGACTTCTAACTTCAGACACTCAGTTTTGGGATTTCGGCCCACGAATGATACACATGGAAGTTATTCTTTAATAGCATCAAGATTATGCAGAATTAAATGTGAGAAAGAGGAAAGCTTCAAAAGCATTACAATTTTATAGAAGTAAACCAATAAAATATAGCAGGAAGAGTAAAAACATTAGCAATAGTCACATGCTAGTCACATGTCTGAGCCCTGTCGCCTCCCCCTCAAATCTGATATTATGTTATCAGGAAGGACATAAAAGAAATGAAAGTGAGGATGAAAAAGTATTCATTCCTAAAACAAATTCTCCTTTTCCTAATACTTTCCATATCATGGGTCAGAAAACAATAACTATAACTTCTACTGAGGTTAGTCAAGACTTAAATCTTGCTATCTATCTTACATCACTAATTGCACTTATTTAATACTAGATTTATTTAAAACTGAATCCATCCAGTAGTAAAAAAAACCCTACAAATCTTTAACCAATGCCAGTTTGTGAGTTCCTACTTCCACAATCACATCTATACAATAAAAATCACCATTGTCAGTTTCCTATGTCTGAAGATACACAACACTTTGATGTAATATAATTAGACTTCAAGGATGGTTTGGTCTAATCCTGAAGACAGGCCAGGTTTGCCCAAGACAGTAGAGAAAGGCATAAAGAGAACAATGGTTTACAGTGTTTTTCCACCAGCTTCATGGCAAGGCCACTATGTGCCATAGTTGACTGGGGCAATGAAGCCAGAAAAAGCAAGGCATTTCCCCGACAGCCAAGGTAAACCTGGGTAAAGGGAGCAAAGCCACAGTGGTACATCATGGCCTGCCAGCCCCAACAAGAAGTTCCTATGGAGACAAGGGGCAAATCAGCCTCTAAAATAGCTGGCCCATCTTTCCGGTGACTATAAAAGCAGGCATATGAATCCTGCCTCTGGCCTCCATCCTACGGCAGATGTTGCGTCAGCTCTCTCACACCAAGGGCTCTTAGAAGCGGTTCCTCTTAACCACTGAATTTCTTTGTGTGCAGAGCTGATGTCGCTGAAAGGGCACGTGATGGTCACAAGTACAACAATGGCTTAGGGGTGGACTCCATCGGACTGAGTCTTACAAGGTACCTTTCAGATCCCCTTTTCAGTACATGCAGGATTAGCTATTTTTTAGGCCTACTCTCCCTGGTAAACAGTCCTGCTGGAGGGTTGGAACAATTGTGTAAAGTAGACCAATTGTTAGGTACAATTTTCAAAAAGCACTTAAGTGACTTAGAACATCTCATGTTCAAAAGTGCCAGGGTCCTCAGTGCCTCAAATTAAAGTCATTTATTTGAGCACTTGTGAAAATCTCCCCCTCCATGTCATTGATGCTGTGCAACCTCCCTTACCCTAGTGCTTCTGAGAAACCAAGAAGTAGGTCATTTCTTCCATGGATTACAGAAAAGTCAGTGTGGGCCAAATGAGGCTTCACCACAGGCCAGTCTAACCTTTCAGCATGAGTACTGGGCCATTTTTTGATTGGTGTATACAAGGGATTGAATTGGTAGGCTCTTGAGTGGCCCATCACTGTCTCTCATCAGAGGTTTGGGAGAAGGGGGATGAGGAAGCGTTCTTCCATACATTCATCCTACAAGGATGAACAGGCCTCAAGCATCTGATGTTAGCCACAGTATGTATGTTAATACTCTGGCTAATATGGCTTCTCCTTGATGTGAACAAGCACCCAAGTCTGTGGAAAATAAATACGAAACACGTGCAAATCTGTGACAGAATATAACAAGTCTGACAAAGCAGTTAATTACTGAACCTGAGGTGAACCTTAGAGAAACGGGATTTTTACTGCTATTTCTGGAACACTGAGATTAGTTATTAAATAGTCTTCTTTTCAGTAATACTAAATGGGAATTAATGCTAAAGGAAAAATGAGGAAGTAAACTATAATCACTTTATTGTCTCAAAAAGAAACACACACACAAGAAAAAGTACCCAATTCATATGCTTCTGAGCTAATTCTACAGTCCTGTGATGTTTGCTTTTTTTAAGGACTTATTGTCCTCTTAAAGATTATTGTAAGCAAAGATGTATTTAGCCTTGCAGGACAGATGGGTCTAGGGGGGCAAAAAAATAAAGTATTTTTTACCTCTGTTTCCCTACACGTAACTGGACATTGAATTTAGTTGGGATGTATTCATACATAAATGGCACTAACAGCCAACCAATTTTAGGGAAGAAAATGTTTAAGTAGCTGCCGTTTCAAACTGGGTATCATGATTATTCCCGAGAGTACTCCTAGTGATCTCAGTACAATGATTGTACTTCTGAATGCTAAGTTGAAGGCCCTAGTTTTGCCAGCATTTACTACCAGCCATAGTGCTTACTCCTGTGAGTAGTCCTGCTGATTTCAGTGCAGTGATTTCAATAGGACTACTCACAGTTGTAAGCAGTATGGCCAATGGTAGGCTTTTGAGGGAATGGACCCCTAGCCTTTGCATTTTAGAAGTTCAGTGAATGGCTCTAAATTACTCACTTTAAGGTCATTCAGGTTAAAGCAATCTGATGGTAAGAAGTGTCTCAACTCTTAGCACTTCTTAAAGCTATAATCACTTGAATTTCATGTTGAATAAATAATTAAAATATTTCAATTCATATAAATAATTCACAAAAACTAAGTTTGTTATTTCCACTTTTCAAACTCTTATACACCTAACTTATGTGCAGCCAGGGCTTTTCAACAACAGATACCATAAATCCTCAGCATTCAGTAAGATTCAGGAAGCAGCTTACTTCCCACTTGCAGGAAAGTTTCACCACCAACAACAAAGAATGCTACTTCAGTGTACATGAACTGTAGTGTTAGGTGACCCCAATTTAGAAACAAATTTCCAGAAGGCCTCAACCTTAATGACCTGAAATAAACATTGGCTTTTAAAGACAGGCTATCCTTTCTTTAATAAAAGATAAGAGTAAGTCTCTCATTTCAGGTTTACAATGCATTATGCCCATCAATTAAATTCCTCTGAACAGAGCTCACTGTATTTCCCTTAGCAGGATGGGAGGTTAAAATAACCAGAGCACAATGCTACCCTTTTGCAATATTCTGCACTTAATGTAAGTCATACCATCCACTTCATTTTGTTTGTCATGTGTCATCTCAGCCTACCAAAGTACAAGATAGTAAAAGAATTCTTATTGGCATTTAACTTTGGGCTTTTTATTTGTTTAAAGAAAGGTGTGAAGCACCCTCAAATCCCTTTTGCTAATCATTTTACAAGATTGGGCTCACACAGAGAGGGACTAGAAATCATATTTGAACAGATTTTCACTGTTGCCCACAGCATGCAATCATGAATTGTAATCAAACTAATGGGTTGAGAAGGGAATACATCAAAACTGTTAATGATGTTTTATTAAAATAGACACTAAACCGGGGATTTACTTTCATTAGTTCTATATAAACCAAAGTATTACTGTGTGTGTGATTAAAATATATGAATATTTACTCTCAAGGAGACAAACCCACAAGTACACTAATCTCCATGAGTTACACTTATCACTCTCTAAAAGCCCATTCAAGTGTTTGAATAGCAATATTTAGATATTTTCTTACAAAAAAAGTGGCCTATGTATTAGTTTAACTTTTAAACATTAGAATTTTACAGGATTTACTCTTCTTACTCTGGCAGGTATATACAAATATTATCTACAATAGCTGCATTACAGCTGTAGGGATGGGGGAAATTAGCATAAAACAATGAGTGATAAACATAATACAGTAGTTCCATTTGGTCAAATATGGACGTAAACACTAGACATGCTATTCATTTGCATGCTCAAATGAGGAACTTTTGATACTTCTGAGAACAGAGTACTTCCCTCCCTACCCTTCCCCTCCACACATGTTAACACATCAAAATAACTGACTAATTAAATCATCTGGTTTAAACAGTCTATACCTGTGGTTAATAAGTTGAAAGAGTTAAGAAGTAAGTATGACGCAATGTTTGCTGCTACTCTGAGTGCAATTATTCTCTATGATAAAGTTGTAAAGTTTTTCTTTTAAAGGATTGTTTGTTTTGTTTTAAACAATGATCAATGTTCTACTGAGAAGGTGAAATTGTGACCCACTGAACTCAGTGGAATAACTCCCATTGACTTTGGTGGGGCCAGGATTTCACCAAGAGTTACTATTAAGAACTTATGGGTATTAAAGAGTTTTCTGTTTTAATACTAGACACAAAGTGCTTTTAGCATCTTCTTTCAGTGGAATACTTCCCTATTCCCTTTCTGATGCTGTTTTCTTTCATTTGCAGTTTTTCCTATATTGGTTTCAACCTTTTGGATATTATCATATTCCATATAAAGTACTGATATCAGTTTTACATGACCTTTTGCCAAACACAACTGGATGAACCCGTGTGTGTAAAGGATAAAAAAAAAAAAATTAACAAAAACATCAAGGTAGCCATAATGCCCACCAGATGGCTCCTCTTACATCTCAGACATTCAAGGCTATTCTGCCAAGTCCACACCATCAAAACAGTGGTTGCAGTGGGCCACCATATGTGGAGGACTTGCAGTGCCATCATTTTATATAAAGTAGGTGTGATGTCTAGGCCAACTGGTACGGTACCCAAGAGCAACTATGACCCATGACAATGGTGCCATCACGTCATCATTGCCCCAATGCTCAAAGTGACTCAACCCTGCCACAGAGCGATCCCCAGGGTTTAGGTGGGTAGCTCACGCTTCTATTTCTATCTCTGCTGAGACGGATAAAAAAAGTTTCACTCGTAGTGGTGGTTTTTGTGGAATCTGATCATTGGACTCATTTCACAAATGCCACCAAAGAACCCTGAAATGATAACTGCCAGTCTGCTACATACCTGGGCAGAGTTTGAACTGTCAGCCAACAGGTGAAAAGCTCTATATTCCACTACAAATCTCCTAAGCAATCCAGTCCCCTTATGGTCAAATATTTTTCCTTCCTACCCACTAAAAAAATCTCCACACAAATATTTATGTTGCTTTAGCTCATACAGTTATTTGGGTAAACAGAGTACAAAGACTGTGCTCATCCTACAATGCAAACCATTATCTACTCTCTTTAGAATTAAACTAATTTAATTAATAATTTGATATAAATTGTGAAGATGCACCTCAAGATAGGACCTATACATATATGGAGAACCAGATGAGAAATCTGCTACTCTGAACCTTATCCTTGTTTTTTTCAAGAAGCAAGAAATCTGTGGTTTCTAAATGGAAGAATTAATGTAACCTACTAGTGAGCATGTGATACAAGTTGCCCTCTGTTCCCAACTCACAGGGCATGAGAGTCTGTTACAGCCCCTACTAAAGAGCCTTGTCTCTTTAGCTCAAGTTGTACCTGGTTCAACCCCTGGCATGTCTGGCAAAACAGCAGCCATTACATTAACAGCTAGTGTAAGTCAGGTAGTCAAAAATACTTTCTCCACGCAATTTTTCAGAATCACTAACATGCACTCCATTCACACTCCTAGTTCAGTCATGAAAATATATAATTTTTACAAGAAAAATGAGGCATGGACACACAAAGAAGAAACCATTTCTGTTTTGCTGTTACCAAAATAGCTTGTCAAAGAAGAGTTGCCATAGAAGAGACTTTCATTGCAACTTGTATTGATATGAGACAGAGCAGAGCATAGTGCTTCGTAGTACTACTCGCCATGCTGCATGCATCACCACCACACTTTTGGTCTGAAGCAAAGCAGATTTAGAAATTTTTTTAGCTTAAAACAATGTAATTACTTACACAATTTGGCCTCAAACAGGGTCTGGGAACATTTAAATAAATAAAAAGGCAATGTATATTTGCTTTATTTTTAAAATTTTCAAGTGTTTATTGAACATAACACAATACATCATTATATAGTGATTCGCATTACACAGCTCTGCACATTTCATTATTAAGGCTGGCTCAAGAATATGGTTGTTTACTAACCACACACCATAGATTTAGATGATAAAGCATTTCCAAGGTAACAGTCGCATGTGCTGAAACAGAAGAAGGGGGAAACGTTTGGAAATCTTTTTTAAAGATAAGACACATTTCAGTTAAAGAACGGTGAGACATACCACCAAGTCTAACAGATAAGAAGAGCAGTGAAAGCAATATTAAAAATTGGAGATGCAGCTGGAAATGTTTTGCTTATTATTACAATTCTCTCCACCACCCTTCTATTTCAACTATCCCTCCCCCCATCCGACTAGGTACCTAATAAAAGCGAGGAAGACATCTGTGAGAGCTGGAGAGAACGCTGTTGGGTGCTTAACAGGAATGGTAGTGGAGGATAGAATATGCCATACAACATGGCTAGACCATTTTCAGAGCACCCTGCAATACCTACCTACTTGTCAACGTTTTCCTGCCATAAGAGAAGACAAGGCTATTTCTGACTAATTATTTCACTAATTCAGAGAGCTGCGCTCAATCTAGCTCGCTTTAAAACAGGCAGAGACAACAACAGCAAGACACAGTTTGGCACAACCACTCTGCTCAGATTTATCCTTTCCCTTCCAGGAAAAGCCTACATGTCAGTAACAGGATCATTTTATTTTGTGTACTACAAAGATTCTTACTGTCAAGTGAAAACATGCCTACTTTCCCAGAATTAGTATCTGCCTCCAACCTCCCAGTCACCAAGAGAATACATTAAGGAAGTGGTTTTTCAATAGATTTATTCTGCTAATCCCTTTGTAAGAGATCCTTTCATGGGACCATGTCCTCTCCCATCCTCCAGTAGAAGTCCATTAAAGCCATATTAGCTTTCTATTATCATTAGATCAACACAGCTGCATAAGTACAAATGTACAAAACATTAACAAGCCAGGAAGTTAGTGGTCCTGATTCTTCATTCAGACTGTTGCAACTAAGGTGCAACTCCACTTAAATCAATAGAATTACATAGGTGCAAAATTATTGAGTGCATAAACAGGCTCAATCACCCTTGTGAGAAAATTTCAGACCCAAGTCCTAGGCCTAGAACAGTCCATCACAAAAAGGAGGGGAAATGTACCCTGGAGTGCCAGTGGCTTTCAAGCTGCACAAAACCCAAACCCATTCTCCTTGCCAAGAGAAGGAGTTTGTGGAAGTGTGGAGGTGGCAGAGGAGAATGGGTTTGGGTTTAACTGCACTATGCTCAGTGGCAAAATATGCTCCACCCCTGTGAATTCTGGGCCATCCACAAGAGCACCTCCTCTTATGCATCTCCCCCCCAAGCAGACATGGTGCTGCTTTCTAGCTGTCCTATGGATGTATACTAACCCATCCACTCTCTCTAAGGGGGGTTTAAAAACTGCAGATGAGCCAAAGAATTTTTTTTTTTTTTCCCAGCACTACTACACAGAAATCTACTGGTTGTGGAGAGGAGTATGCCATACTAAACAGCTCCATCCCACCAATACCCAATATTCCCCTCCTGACCCAGGAAGGGGAAGCATATCAGACAGACCTGCAACTCATCCCTTGGACTACTTCTGGAGCACTTCAGTCCTTCTTTACTCTAATGTGCTACTCTCCACACTTCTGAAGAGTGGGCAACAGCAGAGAATAGATTAGCTGAGAGGGCATCCATCCAAACCAGAGAATGGGAACATCAACATTCAGGCAGCTAGCTCGCATGGAACCTAGGACTCTGCAAATATTTTCTACATGTTCACCCAGGTTTTGGACAAAAACTGGTCCACTGCAGTCATTAGAGATCCAAGAAGCTCCTTTCCATTCCTTTCTAACAGTCAGATCTTCTGATCGTCAACAATATAGAAAGATCTAAAATGTGTGATGAACAGCAGGAATTTTGAAGTGACCAGCATTCTTATCTATAGGCACTGGGCCAAATTTCCCCACCAATTTATGAAATTCCTGTGGGAGTTGGAGTGTGGAGAGAGAGGTGGAGGTCACACAAAGGACTCAGAGCTGTAGGCTGTGTTGTACTATACTTAAATGATAACCCAAGCCATAGAAACAGAGAGGTGGGGAAAACAACATTCCCTGCCTGGGAAGTTATAGTGAATGATTACTGTGGTTAATCACCCTTCTTCCAAATAAATCACTGGTAGGCTGTAGTGAAATGCTGTTAAGGTTCACAACAGTCTATCCATTTTATTGCAAAACTGCACTGTATCTTACAAATAAGCACTTTATGTATCACACTACACCTGATAAGCAAACCTCTTCTTATACTCAACAGCAGAAAATAGGGGAGAGACTGTACTGTGGTGGATTAATCATTCTTCTCCATTATAAAATGGAACCTAAAGCAAAGTGAGGTGGTATATGTTTAAAAAAACAGACAAACAGCTTGATTAGCTGTCACATTAAATATCACTATGGAACTAAAAGAAGCTACTTAAAATAGCTAGAGATTTCCAACTCCCCCCCTTTCCCCCCCCCCCACCAAGTCTCCCTTCCTAAAGAGACATCAACAAGTTTGTATTAAAGAATGCTTAGGAGAACTCATCAGGATTTTAGATGTGATATTAAAAAGTTAGACACTAAGTATTTAAAAGGTAAAAATATCAAAAGTCTATAAAGCTAAAAAAAACCCTCTTAATATATGTTGAAAGTTGTTTAATTTTATTTCTTGGTTCAGAATACATTTGTTTTTAAAACAAGTCTTTCAGGAAGACAGAACTCCACACTGATAGATGCAAAGCAAACAAAAAATAGTGTCAAATAGGAGACATCACTTCTATCTTCTATTGCTCTGGTTGCGATAAATTACATTACTTGTATTGACCCAAAGTGAAGAGTTAAAGAAAGAATATATGCATTGTGCATGATAAGAACGGAATAGTCCAAATGACTTAATAAAGACAAGGTGGGTGAGGTAATGTCTTTTACTGGACCAACTTCTGTTGGTGAAAGGGAGAAATTTTCAAGCTTACCTAACCCACTTTGTCTCTCTAATATCCTGGGACCAATATAGCTGCAACAACATTGCAAATAACTTTATAAACTTTCTTTAGATCATATGAAACTTAAACACTTTGCAATAACAAAGAAGATACAGATGGTGTCTGCTCTAAAAGATGATAAATCAAATCAAGAGTGAAAATGAGAGATACTAACCAACATGCCGCACTTTTTCCTGAATGAAATGTACGTCTGTGGGGAGAGGAAATGAACAAAGACTGTCTATGAAAGAGACCCAAAATCTGGAGTATGTAGCGTGCACATTAGCTTTGGAGCTGATGATGCAGCCTGTCTGGCAGTCTCAGGAATATTGTGGTTATGCACCCAGCAATAGATGTTTGTAGCAGCATGAGATTTCAGAGGAGAGAAAGGTCTACACCTCAGCACCGGGGCTCTGCTTCTAATGATAGTATTAGATAGCAAGATGCCAAATATTTACTCTCAGGCCAGCCAGGCTGTCTAGCAGCCAGCACAATCAAGCACTAGATAAGGGGTCTGAATCTGTGTCCCAAGTTCTACAGTTCATTAGGGGCTCAGAGCACCTTCTGGGGAGGGAGAGGGAGGGAGAGAATCATACGTTGCTCTTGAGTGACCCTAGCCAATACTGACTTGCTCCTTGGCTTACAGAAGAGTCACTGCCAGATACTCCAAACTTTGAGGAAAAAAATGGAGAAAGAAACCCGTAAGTTCTGGTTAGGACACCACCAAGCCCCAGCATAGTTAAAACATTGTCAGAGGGTGAAAGTGTCCTGTGGCTAAATAAACTGCCCTGGCAAAACACAGAGGTTCATTTTATGTTGATGAGGAGATGTTTATTCAGGGACAATAGTCAAAGACTCTCTCCCGTACTACACCAAGTGACATTGCTGTATTCAGAGTGGTGTAAAGAAAAGGGGGCTTCTAATCTCACACCAGTGAGAATCAGGAATACCCTCCACTGGAATCACTGAAGTTTGCACCAGTGTAAAAAAAAAAAAAAAAAAAAAAAGACCCACCACACTCCTCAGGATAAAACTGAAGAGAATCAATCAGGCCCAGTATTTTTATGAATAAAATGGTCTGAGATTGATACATGTGTGAAGTAAATGTGTCAGTAAATAAGGAGCATTCATCGCACTGTTTGAACACGCAATGTACTTAGCATAATAAACAATTTACATTCATTTTTATTTGTGATGTTGTGGAATTTGAATCACCCTGTTTTGATCCTTGACTCTAAACATTTGTTGGCAAAGCCCCAAAAGTGCTGAAGAATCATACTGACTACAGTCCATTCAACTGGATTTTATATAGCGTCATACAGGAGCTGCCACATTATGGCTTTCCTCTTCTCCATGGGATAAGCTCCTACTTTTTACCTTTTAAAAGTTCTGTTCTAGTTTAAGTGAGATGCCTGCCTATAGTTACTCAAGTTCTTAAATTACAGGCAGTTCATCTCTGGTGCTTCATTCACAGCACAACTCTTCGCTTCTACAGCAAGCGGCCACTGTTTCAAGCAGAATTTTTTTTTATTTTTTTTTTTTTTTACACTAAAACAAGGTGGTTAGTGAAAATCTTCAAACTTCTGCTCTCTGGAGTGGGAAAAAAGATCAGAATCTTCTAAAACATTACAACACTGGGATAGACGTAAGAGGAGAAGTTTTCTTTAGAGTGAGACTGTGTGGGTGGTTCTGAGGAATTCAACTTAACCACATGTGAACAGGTGCAGCGGTTAAACACCACACACACACACACACAAAACAAACAAGGTCTGATCCTCAAGATTTAAATTTGTTGAGGGTTAGAGTGTGTATTTGCAAGAAGAAAATAAAAGTTAACAGAAGCAGAAAAAATAAACTTCACATCTAGGGGCTCAGTCCAGTACCATGAGCCCTGGGTAAGGAGCCCCCCTTTCCAAAAACAACCTTTCCTCTCTGTCCAGAGTCAGAGTCATTCTTATAGCCTGTCTAGGGTTACCATATCTCATAAATAAAAAAAGAGGACCCTCCACGGGCCCTGGCCCCGCCCATTTCCCCACCCCTAGCCCCGCCCCAACTCCACCCCTTCCCCGCCCTAACTCCGCCCCCTCCTCCCTCCCACTCCCAGCCACTGGGAAAGGGCTGCCTCAGCGCTACCAGCTTCAGGGTTTGCCGGGCAGCCCCCCATGCCTCCGGACCCTGCGCCGCCGGAGCCCGGGAGGGGAAGTGCCCGGCTGGGGGCGCAGGGTCTGGAGGCACGGGGGCTGCCCGAAGCCGGTAGCGCTCGGGCAGCCCAGCTCTTAAACAGAGCCGAAGAGTCGGGGAGGAGCAGAGCCGCCATTTTCCCGGACATGTTCGGCTTTTGGCAATTCCCCCCGGACAGGGGTTTGACTGCCGAAAAGCCAGACATGTCCGGGAAAAAGAGAACGTATGGTAACCCTAAGCCTGTCCCTCAGCACATGTGCAATGAGAAGAGAGCTGAGCTGAAGTTAAGCCCTTGTTTACCAGGAACCAGCCAGCACTCCTGCTACACCACAGTTCCTCACAACAGATGCTCTTTTAAAGACAGACTCTGCAGTTTGTTTCAGAAAAAACTTCAGTCATTAAAAAAAGGAAACAATTGTATTCACTTCAAAAGATATTTTTCTCTTCCAAAGGTTGTAGACACTTTCCTTAACCATTTCAAAAGAGCACCAAATACAGCAGAACTCAGAGTTATGAACAACAGAGTTACAAACTGACCAGTCAACCACACACCTCATTTAGAACTGGAAGTATGCAATCAGGCAGCAGCAAAGACAAAATAAATTAATAAATAAATAAAAAGAAAATACAGTCCAGTCCTGTGTTAAACAAACTAAAGAAATTTAAAAAATAAATAAAGGGAAAGCAGCATTTTTCTTCTGCATAATAAGGTGTCAAAGCTATAGTAAGTCAATGTTCAGTTGTAAACTTTTGAAAGAACAACCAAACGTTTTATTCAGAGTTATGAACATTTCAAAAATATGAACAACCTCCATTCCCGAGGTGTTTGTATCTCTGAGGTTCTACTGCACCAGCAACAGAGGTCAATTTGGACACTGAAAGAACGTGTGTTAAGCATTTTAAAATCACTGTTTCTTCTTACCTCCTCAGGTACAATGACCAATGGGTATTTGTCCTCAGATAAAAAATTGAAAATAACCCAAACTTTGAAGGCATCTTCATCGCTAATGAACAAAGGACTTTTAGTGAGGTTCTTTTTGAAGCAGAGAGTCCAGCACATCCTATTGAACTCAACTTTGTCAAAGTTCCCTTGAACCTAAAAAGAAAGAAATGAAAAAAAAAAATCTACATGAAACAGCACAGGATATTATACAGATAAACATAAGTGAGAATGTATTGATCAAATGACACTAAAGCACCAAGAAAATTCTAATTAATAAATTCAGAAACTTTAAGGCCCAAAGGAACCAGTATGGTCATCTAATCTGACCTCCTGCATAACACTGGTCTTGGAATCACATCCAGTAAAATCAGCTTCAAACCCACAGTTTCTGATTGAACTAAAGCATATGTTTTAGAAAGACATCAAATCTTGATTTAAAAACTTCAGTGAAGGAGAATTCACCATATTTCATATTTACTCCAGTGGCCTAGTTTAAACACTGCCACATTTCTATAACTATCACCTTCTTAACTACAACTATCTGTATGTTACACTGAGTTACTTGGATGGAGTGAATCCAGACATCATCATATAAAAAAAAACCTAAAAGCTATAGACAGAAGAGTAACTGTGAGAGGTTTGTTGTAATATATTTTACTACTTTATTATGTTACATGTGCTGCTATTGTAATAAAGTCATAATCACAATCATTCAAAAATAAGTGACTGCATGTGATTATGAACACATAACCCTCACATACCCCTGTAATTTCCTCCTAAACTCACACATTTTCCTTATTTTGAAATAACTTTGAAAATTTCCAGTTTCTTCTTCATCGTCCTGTACCATCTTTAGTATCTGTGTATATAATTTGTGAATGATTTCCAGATGTTGAAGATTCTTCCCATACTATAATAATTTTATGCATTCATTCATGTTAGATTTAAAACCTACTTCATCACTCATAACTCTACAGCTTTGTAATGCTGTTTCTTTGCCTACACAGAAGTTAAAGACACATTTTGCATTGTAATGGGATTTTGCTTGCTTTTTTGTAATATGTACAGAACATGGATGTGGGGAGCCCCATCTCCCCATATCCAGACAGACACACCCCGCTGAGCCCCAACCACTTTCATCTGGATATGCCTGCAGAGTCCCATTAACCCCGCACCCAGAACCCCCCAAAAGAGCCTGTGTGCATCCAGATCTCCAGAGCCTCCCACACCCAGATTACCCTACACAGAACCCTCTCACCCCCCATCTGTTTCTGGGGCAGGCCCGGCCCTTGCGCACTCCCTGTCCTGGGAGGGGTGGGGGCTGCAGGGTGATCTCCCACCTCCATGCAGCCAATGGCCTGTGCTCCACACTGCCATGTTGGAGCCTCCACATTTATTGACAAATAAAATTTGAAGAATTTTAAAATATTGTGCACAGAATTTTTTTTTTTTTGGTACAGAGTTACCTCAGGAGTAAATGACTATAAACAGTGGCAAGATAAGGGCTAAAACAAGAAAGCGAGTGAGTTGACTAGAGTGCAGAATCAGGGTGTGACACATGGCTAGAAAGGGTTAAACATCCTGCAAAATAAATAACCCTCAAAAGACATCTGGGGAGATAATGTTTGTGTTTTTGTGTATTTACATATATATGAGTAGGGTCGACAATGTAATCAATAGTCCCTGTCTATGCTGTATTCTGAGAATTCGGAGGTCAAAAGAAGATCCTGGCATTTAAATGAATTGTAAACACGGGATATCTCAGTATTCATCTTGCTTTGAAATGTACTGTGAATGGTGGAGGAACAAGCAAATGGCCTTATGTTAATTCTATAGCTAAGTACCTCCTTCAAAGTCATCCCAATTACGTGAAATTGTATAAAAGATCCTTGGGTCCTGATTCTGTCATCTCAGATCTGCTTAGGCGTCATCAGGGGAAGTTTGAGTCGCAAGACTGAGGTCCCAGTTATGCCTTGAATATGATATTTGGACATTGGACTATAACCTATGAACTATTTCTGAAAGAACTCTTTACAACTACAAGGCTCACCATCTCTGCTATGAATCTGAACCTCAGATGAATTGAACTCATGTCTGTATGTATATTGATCTTTTAACCATACTCTTTCTCATTCTTTGCAGTTCACCCTAATTGAGTGACCACAACTGGCTCCCCACTAGGACCCTGGTCACACAGGGATTAAGCAAAAACAAAAAAACCCAACAACATACTAAAAAGTAAATACTAGACTAATGGGGGCTGGGGGGAAGGGGGATATCATTAAAGAAGGCCATAGCCTGTCAAGTCTGTTACACTACCTCTATCTTGCAAGTGGAGATGTGAGGATGGAGGGGTCAAAAGACATGTTAAAGAACATTTAGAAAATAAATACCTAAAACAAAGTCTACACAAATCATGGCTCTAATAAGACATATGCTAAACATGACTGTAATCCCTTTGCTTGTACGTTTGCTACGGTCCTCCATTCCTCCTCTGTTTTTTGTCTTCCTTGACTAAACAGCGCTTTGTGGCAGGGACTTGCCTAAATCTGTTGTGTAAAGTGCCAAGCACCCTTTAGGACATTATTTAAATATATAATGTATAAGCGACACCATAGGGTGCAGGTAACTTTGCCATTATAATACAGGTACCTAGTTAATGATTCCCAAACAGCTGATTCAGCATAGATCGGTGGTATTTGCCATTACTTTGTCCTGGACAAGGCTTCCTTTTTCAGCCAGATCCTTCAAACAGTTGGGATGTTGAAGTTGCTGGATCAGGAAAGCACTTCCCATTTGCTTACCAATATACTGCAGCACTTTTTAAAAAGCCTTACAGTACTTTCATAGCAGCTACAAAGACTCCTGTGGCACCTTATAGACTAACAGAAGTATTGGAGCATAAGCTTTCGTGGGTGAATACCCACATGCATCTGACAAAGTGGGTATTCACCCACGAAAGGTTATGCTCCAATATTTCTGTTAGTCTATAAGGTGCCACAGGACTCTGTTGCTTTTTACAGATCCAGAGTAACATGGCTACCCCTCTGATACTTTCATAGCAGCTGTAGATCCAGGTGTTATTTTCCTTTTCCTGTTTTCAAACAGCAGGGTTTTGTTTATTTTATTTTAATTTATAAAATCCAAATCAAATAAGTGTAGGAAACCTCACATTTTCACTGGGGAAATGGCCACGTACAAATAGTTTAGAAAATAATTTTTCTGTCTGATCAATTTGCTAATTATTCTAAGCTCTATTTATTTGCAATTAAAAATAGTTACTAAGGCACTGATCCTGTAATGAGCTCCATGCAGAGTTTATTGCAGGACTCTGACTTGGCCCTAAAATAGGTCCTCTTTTGCTAACTCTATGTAGCTCCTAGTATATATTTCTGAGGTGAATCATGATTCAATTCATCTTGAGTCACTTCAGGAATTTTTTTTTAACCATTAAGCCTATTGTTAAAAAGGGATGAAGAGCTTAAGAGGGTATGTAATGTCCACATATTGCACCAAATACAATGATGTTGAAACCCAAGGGAAAGAGAAACTAAATAGCGCACTTTTACCAAAAAGTAAATGCCCAATAGCCTTCTTGCAAGTTTTGTTTAGCTGATGCCATAATCCTTTCTTATATGTACATTCTTCAAATAAAACTGCAAAGGAAAAAATCCAAGTCCCCAAATCATCAGCTAATTTTTCTAGAGCTAAATCCACACCATGGAAATCTTGGCTGCTTTAATTTGGGATGCACAGTTAACAAAGCTTCACTCAAGGTGGTGAAGTAATAAACAAGCTATTACCATTATCATATTTTAGCCCTCTGAATAATGTTTGCATTTCAAGAGACAGTTGAATGGGATCTCAAGTTACAATTATAGGTATTTACACAAGATGAGCTTAAAATGATTAAGAGGCATTTGTAAAATTTTCAAAACTACCTTTCTGGATAGGAATAACTGCTGGCAAATGGACAGAAAGTCAGTAATAAACATACACAAGCTTCTTGTTGTGACATAAACAAATAACCATTTATAAAATCAGATAGGAGCAAAAGCCATCCTGGATTTTTAATTTAAAAAAAGTTGCAAAATTAGCTTTAAAAATACTAATAGAGAAACTGACTTGATTGGACTCCAAAATATTGTAAGAATTTTTAAACCCAGACAGAGCCTGATCTTGAATTTTATTCATACATTTTATAGGAGTCTCATTCTGCTTGTGACCTATCCGAATAATGTAGAATCCTAACAAACATGTTCTTAAAGATTAACGTTAGTTTTAATAACAAAATGTACACCATACACCAGTATATGCTTTTTACTCTACTCTCTATGGAATGTGTGCAATCTACTTCAAAGTCACCATTTTGCTTGGAAACTTCTATAGTATTCTAAAACTATCAGATTATTAATTTGTGCTTTTGTGCAAAGGAAGATACAAGATGAACTAAAAGAGAAGTTGAAAAAGCACTCTTACTTAAAACAATGAAGTATAATAAAAAAGATACAGAACACCTCCATCTCCTCCAAAAGAAATTTTACACTGTAACTACAAAAGATTTAAGTCTGAATCCACTAGGATTGTTTGTTTGTTTTCTTGGTATACAAAACAAAAACACCGCAACCATAATATCCCAGTAGCACCATTTGACCAAACAAAATGGCCTTAAGTACAACTAAGTACAGAAATTCAACAGCCTGCCTGGAGCTTTACAATACACAAAGACAGTCCTCAAGGAGCTGAAAGAATTTGGAGTTTATGGGTCTGATTCTTCACTGGCTTGCATCTTGTATAGTTCTTTAGACATACGAAAAGCAGGGTGTAAAATGCTACCACCAGCGTAAGTGAAAGGAAATGTGATTTGGTACAATTTTATGTAACTCTTCTATTATAATTTTGGCTGATATCCATGTGAGATATTACTGACAACTCAATAATAAGTGCATAAAAAGCAGAGAAATAAAAAACACAGTATGAAAAAAACCAGACTGGCAAGATACATATTTTTCTCTCTATTTATTTTTCACGCAACAGAAATAAGTATAATTAAAGAGAAAGAATGTTGAACTGAAGGCATCTGAAATGCAAAAATATCAAGACAGCTGCCTGGAAACTATAAAGGTGGTATAATGAAAATATAAATGGAGGTATTAGTAATACTAATTCCATATACCAATAAAGAAAGTTTGTTGCTACTCGCTTCCTTCATCAAATTGCCAATTTGGGCATTTCTCCATGCTTCCCTGGTTCAACAATGGAGGCTTTGTTGCAGGGCAACTCATTCCCTAGTACTTTAGATAAATAATTCATTTATATTCAGGAGTACAAGAAGAAAGATTTTAAAAGCTTGAACAGTTTTCTCAATGAGATTTACTCTAGAAGTGAGGCAGGATAATATGAGTTGTTGGTTTGGCACCACAAAGTGATTTTTCTATACAGATTGGCATGTTTGCTGATGATAAAATGATTTGGATAGTTTATGAACACTGAGAAACACTGCACTACAAAACTAATGCAAAAGCTTCTAATTTCCACTAAAAACAAGCTGATAATTAATTTTAGTCTAAAGGCCATCTAAAACATCAGAGTGTCTATGCCATATACTAACACCAATGTTTACTTTCTAAGAAATGTTGAATCTTATTAAAATCCAAATGCAAGGATTTATTATTTTAAATAAAAGGAGAGAGTTTGGGTAATTTTCAAAAAGCAAAATACCCTGTGAGTTTAAGAACTCCTTCAAAACAGGCTGCTTCTGCTCTCATTGACGACAACAGGAGGACAGTTATACCATCACCTCACCAGAAGAATTCATAGGAAACTGCATGTCTGGAAATCAACAGTGTCCTTTGGAATAAGTGGGAGTTCCATAAGGAATAATAGAGTGCTAAGGACTTGATCATGCAGTGTTTAATATGTAAATATTTTTGTTTAGGAATACAGATTTTGGGGGGAAGTCCTGGAGAGGTATTTGTTCACTTGTTCTAAGATCATCCAGACTAAGGCACAAATTACTAAAATGGGGAAAAGCAAAAATTCATTTTTCCAAGGGAGAAATGGCATGCATCCGTGCCTTCACCCAGTGCATCTCTCTTCTCTTCTGACACTTGTTCATACCTCCTAAACTGCCAAAGAAAACAGACTACAATGAAGATTTTTACTGTCCACAAAGACAGCTTTGTATGTGCAGCAATGCATAATTCAGATCTTAAAAAAGGAATAAAAAAAAGTTTCTTGAGCAGCACAAAAAAACCCTTTTTTAATTTGTATCCAAGATACAAGCATTTTCAAATATCTGACATTTAATTAGCATTACAAAGCAAGAGATTCTGGGCAATTGAACCTGGGTTTCTCAACTTTTTCCTTTTAAGATGAAAATGTTTTGCAAATTAAAGTGCTATTAAATGGTAATAGCGCAGTTACTCCTTCCCTCCTCCTTTCCTCCTCCCCCACTCACACACAAAGTGCCCACTCTTCTTATGCACACTTTTTTAAATGAAAGCATATTTCATTTAAGCATTTAGGAGGCTTTCCATTTCCCTTTTTCTATTCTCTCTTTGACACTGCATTGCAGATGACAACTGGCTTAATGACTTGATACTGCCTATGAAAGGCATTTGTAAAAAGTTGGGACTACAGTTCAGGCTCTCCACCTACAACTCTTCATTTTGGGAAAAACAAGGCCCTTTTTTTCTTTGGAAGATTTGGTAGGAAAAACTGATGGATTGTTTGTATTTCAGAATAAACAAACAGTCTCTTTAATTTAAACTAAAATGCTTTCACATTTACAAGTTAACACTGCAGAATGCTTCATCACAGAATGGCCAAGAGAGTAACAGGTACATCAGCATCATGATGTACCCTGATGTGCTTTAATGGCTAACACACCAAAAACCCCCCCCTATCCCCCCCCCCCCCACACACACACACACACACAAACGGAGGGAAGAGTGTGAAATCTGTGGGAGAACCAAAGTCCGGAGAGATAGAGGGGGCTGACTGGTTAAAACTAAAGGAAGGGATGAGGTTCAGTGGTACC
This sequence comes from Trachemys scripta elegans, assembly GCF_013100865.1. Lineage (NCBI taxonomy): Eukaryota > Metazoa > Chordata > Testudines > Emydidae > Trachemys > Trachemys scripta. The sequence continues at coordinate 97,465,392 of NC_048301.1, forward strand.
AGAATGGGGGGGCTAGAGGGCCATGGCCCCATCACTTTTAAAAGTGGGAAGGCTATGCCCTCCCATTTTTTACCTGCCTTAAGGGGGGAGCAGGCAACGAGGAGCGAGTGGCCTTGGGGGTGAAAGAGGTGGAGTGGGCATGGGGCCAGGGGAGGGACAGAGGGCGGGGCCACAGTTTGGACACCGGTGGCCCTCCTTCTTGGGAGCTTCCAGTGTTCCTGATGAGGCTTAACTTCACTGCTGGCAATACCTCATCCAGACCTGCCAGGTGTAATGCACCTCAAAGCTATGTAATGCTCACCAGTATTAAATGCATATGCTATTTTTAAGTTTATCATTAAAGACAAATTGGTTCATTAAATAATTTGCACAAAGTGTGACACATGATGCTGCACAAAACTTTTCAGCTATTCCTTGGTACAGGACTCCATTAGGAGGAACTCATTAATGCTATAAAAGGGGAGCCACTATCTGCATAGCTATTGTCACCCCTCTGCAGAGAAGTAGCAGATATTGGGGCCTTGCAGATCAGTTTCTCATTGGAGGAGAAATCAGTGATGGGGAAACTGGGAATAGTCTTATTGCTGTTTATTTTACACTTTCATACACCATGCCTTGAACAGAGGTGGTCACGAACGACACACAGACTACTCCCCTCTTTAGGAATTTCAGACAACACACTAATGTCCAGTTCCCAGAAGGCAACTCTGCCTCAAGGATTGCCTCGGTTAGGTAGATTAAGGTAGAGAGCAAACCCTGCTGCTTGCCACAGTTCCCCCCAAAAAGAAAATACATCACAAAACTAACAATGCATTTCTTCAAAGACTATACTTGTGCACTAAGAGAAAGAACTTTTAAAACTAACAGTACCACCTACTGACTCCCACTATAATACTATTTTTGTGGATTTTCAAATTAAAATACCCTCTTTCGATACAAGGGATTTCTGCCCTTCCTGTTTGTAACTGAGTCTACATATCACTATAGTATAATATAGGTCAATATATAGTTCCAAACATTTTAAAATAATTTTAACCATGATCCACTATGTACATGAACACATCTTTGCACAAGTATGGCCCAGGCAGTGGGGTAAAAAGGAAAAAAAAAATAATAATAATACTGCATCTTGCATTTTTAAGGCATACAACTCTGCACAGAGCATTTCTCTATTATGTCCCAATGTACAGAATCAGGATCAGCATTTCTTCATTTCCCTTCCTCCCTGTCCCTTTCTCTCTCTCTCCCTCCTCCCCTTTCCCCCAGTGTAGGAATTTATCATTGCAGTAGAACATTTAAGTTTATTATCTAATCCTAAAACTGCTTACTTGAAGAGAGAACACAAGAAGAACTAAAAACTTACCTTTTCCAAGATGAATTTGTTTAAATAAGGCATGTAACCCTGATTGGAAACTGGTCCTTCATCATCATCCCGAAAATGCTCTTCCAAGGCCACTGGGTCATGTGGAACATTTAGCACTGTGCACAAATTGTGAGAAAGGACCTAAAAACAGAAAACAAATCAGTGAGATCAGAGGTCAGTTTCCTTAGTGACAGCGCTGTGATTCACTAAAGTCTGCACAGAATGTGACACATTCATGTCAGGGTGAGTTGTAAACTGGGGATTTTTGTTGAAGGAAAATACTGTTCTAGTAGTTGAATTACAGGGATTCAAACCCTTCAAATGGTAACACTATTACAGAGACAAAATGGTTACAATGTGGTGGTTACCAAACAAATACAAAAACAGCTACACAAAGAATTCAACTCATGTATTTGAAAGTAAGGGAAGGTCCGTGGAAATACAAAACTCATGTTTCTGTGAGGAAATTAGTTAATAGGAGGAAATGATAAGCAATAACCAGCTCCTGTTGTTATAAAAATTCAGCAATGTGACTAACATGACTCATGAAAAGTATTTCAAGATACATCTTGAGTTTATAGGAAATGCTAAACTTGTCAAATAAAGGTATAGATTTTGAATTTCTCTCATCTGCTTGTTCTTCCGTTACTTTTCTATATTTACCATAGGTTTCAACTGGTAAAAGGCAAATAATGTTATAGGAGGGCCCTGGGGGAAGGGAGGGAAGGGAAGGGAAGAATTCAGAAGCAATTCTTAACATTTTATTTTAAAACAACATATTTGCATGTGTTACTTCATCAGTTTCAGCCCCCGCAAAACCTATCTAGAGAAATGACCTTCAATGAGAGGCTACATGCTTCATTAGTTTTAAGGAAGTACAGAGTTCATGAAAACTAAGTGGCAATAAATACATCTAAAACTCTCCACTGTATGCAGCATTTTACAAGCAAAACATATGCCTGGTTACCAACTATGGGGCAAAGAACCTAGATCATTTTTACTTTTATGCCATGAAACTAGTAGCACTAAGGCTACATCAACAGTACAAATTAGGGGTGTGATTCTCAGCTTGTGTACACGTGCTAGCATGAGCATAAATAGTAGTGTAGCCATGGTAGCATGGGCAATGGCAACCGGCTTAGTCATGCCAACTACATATGTAGACATATCCTAAGAGTCTTGGTGAAAGGTGCCGCATCTCCCAGCCACAAAGAGTGTGGTTTCTTCCTTCTCTTCTCTCTCACATACCTTCCCAAGGACCAGACAGCCTGCTGCTCAGCCAATCTAAGGGCTTGTCTACACTGCCACTTCACAGCACTGCAACTTTCTCGCTCATGGGTGTAGAAAAAAACCCACCCCCCGGAGCGCAGCAAGTCTCAGCGCTGTAAAGTGCCAGTGTAGACAGTGCACCAGAGCTGGTAGCTATTCCCCTCATGGAGGTGGGTTTTTTTTAAATAGCACTGCGAGAGCTTTCTCCCAGCGCTGGTGCCACAACTACACAGTCATATTAAAGCGCTGCTGCGTCAGCGCTGCTGCGTCAGCACTTTAAAGTTGCTAGTGAAGACATACCTGAACATGGCTTATTAGGGCTTGATCCTGCATCCATTAAAGTGAAAGGGGAAAACTCCCATTGATTTATATAGTACAGTGTCAAGCCCTTAAGGATGATGTACCCCATACAGCTACAGAAACTGGGTTAAGCATTTAACCTTACTTATCTATGAAGGGATTGGAACTGTAAATTCTTTTCCCAGTGTGCTGTCAGAGAAACAATATAATGAAGACAAGAGGAAAGAAGAGGAATTAAACAGAAAAAACAACAACTTGCATTTAAAAAAAAAAAATGATGTAGGCATCCTGCCTACATAAAAGAAAGCTAACCACCCAGTTGTGAGAAAAGATAGCAACTGAAATTATTTGGTGTCTCTCTCTCACACACACACACACACACACACACACACACACACACACACACACACACACACACACACNCACACACACACACACACACACACACACACACACACACACACACACACACACACAATATATATAGAGAGATGTATGTATGTAATGGTCCTCTTTGTTCATTGGGCAAGTACAACATCTAAAAAACAGAACAAAGCGAGACAGGGAGAAAGTCTGCAAATTTGTTTACAGCTATTTATAGACAGCTAAATATATCTGTGTTAGCACAGAGCAGTTGAAAATGGGGTAGCTGCAAAACAAGAATAAGTGGAAATAGGTTTGAAATCTTCAGAGTTGTCAGCTAAGAAGAACATATCTAAGTTGCAGATTCAATGGAGAGTCATTCTGGTTTCTTTCCTATCCGATGACATTCGAATTTGCTCCATTGCTCTTATGATAAAAAACATAGCAAAGTATCAGCATTATCATGAAATCCTACCAAGACCACCTTTTAATTTACAAAAGCACACAAACACTTCCATGAAAACAAAATCTTCACACATGTACATTAAAATTAAACAAAATAATTTAATCTGACCTAGCCGGGTAACAAAGAAGTCTAAAAAGAACAGAAATAGGTACTGCTCTCTATTCCCTGCCATTTTAATTAACTGCCAACTTTTCCAAAGCAGATAATAAAACTGTATATACAACGTTTTGTATTCAGATTGTGATTTGCACCATTTTCCAGCTATTCATGCAAAAGTTGCAAATACACATGCAAAGCCAGCTATCAGACTATGTACAAGAACTCGGATGAATAAATATTGGAGATAGAGTTTTAGATGCCAGGTTGAGATCCTATTGAAAATTTTATCCTAAGCATAATGCCTCACACTGGCTATATTGTACTGAAGTACAGTATGCTGGAGGATGACGCTATGGCCCTCTGGAGTCTCTTAAAATACCCACCCATTCCAGTGATGGGAAGTTTTAAAACAAACGTTCCCCTTCACTCTACCCTTTTCACGACACCCTATGAATTGGGACGATGATATAACAAAACAAAAACAAAAACTGAGACACACACAAACACACTGCCCTCCTCAGCAAGCTGTTCCCCTCCAATTTAAAAAATTACTTTCACCAAACAAATTATTCCAAACACTAAAGCCCCCCATCTCCTGCTAATGCAGTGAAAGAGACCAGTGCTCCTTCATCCCCTGATCAAGGCTTCCCTCCTGTTACCTATGTATTTATGAGAGTTAGGGGAAAGGAATAAATTGATCAGAGTTTTTCAACTACAAGGCACTTAACCAGAACATGCCAAAAAAATGTGCTCATTTACAAGGTTACCATTAAGAACAACTAAGGAATATTCAATAAAAGCAGCACTTTGTTGTCATCTGCCTAGCTCTCCTGCTCTCCCCCTTGAGGTCTTACTGATGCCCAAAGGCTGAAGGAAACCCTGGATAGTTTCAACAACTTGGAACCAGATACCAGGGAAGAATTCTACTTTCAATCATTTTTGAAAATCTGCCTTATCTGAGACTCTATTGTGCTCAGTTCCTTCTTTTCATAGTTCAAGAAATTCCTTGCTGCCTTCCAAAGTCTTCCATTCTTTGAAGTGGCAGAGAGCCAACTGCCTTTCTTGGTATCTAGAGTAAATTTAGAAAACTCAGCAATGAGTTCTTACTTTTTAAAAAAAATGCCTATCCACTAAAGCATCACTTTGATGATCAATAGTAAAAAAAATAGCTGAGCACAAGCTGAAGGTACTAAAAAGTCCCTTGTACTGCAGAATCTCAGTTAAACCGTGAAGAAAATTTCCACCAGAAGGATCATTCTTCTAGTTCCCGTATGGTTGCTAAGCAACTTTTTCTTTCAGCATTTATGCTCTTGTTGCCACAATTAACAATCCACCTGCATGCCAGAACCAGGCTCTTGCTCTATGCCAGAAACTCATCTTTCTGCTATGCTGTGGAGCAAGCTGCAAACCCCTGCAGTAACTGACACCAGCCAAAAGCTGGATCACTAAGGTCCTGAAAGCTTCATGAGACTTTGCTAGACGCTTCTGAATCATGTTTTTATTTTTAAAGTTGCTTTACTTGGCATTTATGTCTCTAACACATCTCTGTCTGTGCTACTGCTCCAACTCCTGGAATTACTTGGGCCCGGATCCCACAAACCCTTACACATGTGCTGAACTGCAAGCATAAGAGTGCCCCATAGGTGATCGGTCCCCCAAAAAGAGAAGGAACACTCCAACAACTTATTCAACAGATACTAACTGCCCCATATAAAAGAGTATTTCAGCCAAAATAATAATGGGACCATTAAGAGTAACAACCTTGCACTGCACAGGATATTGATAATTTCTTCAGTACTAGTTTCATCTTTTAGGAGAGGGTGGGGTTGGGTTTTTTCTTTAAGAGTTTAAAACAATTATGGAACTGTACAATTCTATGTACCAGCCGTGTACAAAGTCACTTCGAGATATTCTTGGACTGTATCTCTGACATCTCCTAATGGACATCTTGCCATCAGCTCCAGCTCAACATGCTCCCACCCTCAGCTTCCTTTCTTAATCACTGACATTACCAGCATCCTGGACATCACTCAGGCCCATAACCTGGGCATCATCTTCAATTCAGATCTCCCTCTAGGTCCTCCCTTAAGATTCTTCTGCATAACATCTCTAAGATACGGCCTTTCCTATCCACAGAGCTAAAACTGTTGAGAGTTTGGACATCATCTTACGTCTCATCTTCCTTGTTCTGGTTTTGTACAGCACACAATGGTGTCTTGGTCCAGGACTAGGGCTCTTAGGCACTATGCTAATACAAATTATAAAAAAACGTATTTCAATATAGGGTATATTGCTGACAGTTGGAAGACTTGAGTTTAGAAGGGTATTCTGTACTGGTAGAGGTATGGCTGCAGTGATGTTTCCAGTCTCAAGGGAGACCAATAATTTAATTCATTCCAGTGAATATAATAAAGTAACAATTTCTCATTATAATGACCAACTACATACTGCTCACTTTTTCTAGATGAGCCACCTTTATCTTCTCCACTTGGATATTAAACTAAAGTTCTATAATTTACATCTCCCTCTCTCGTTTCTGCCCTGTTATCCTAACCCTGTATCACCCTGCAGATCAGCACACTGGCCAAAATTTTCAAAAGTGACTAGAGTCTTTGGTGGCCTCACTTTTTGGACACATACCTTGACACACCTGAAAAAAGCAAGATTTTCCAAGAGTGTCAGTCACCCCACCTTCTGAAAATCAGAGGAGTCGAGGACCCAAAAATTGAGATGCCCAAACCACTTTTGAAAATGTAGGCCACAAGAAGCAAACAAGGAAGAACAGCAAAACTGTGAATAGTCAATAGTTAAGTAAGTCCACCACCAAACAGAGAACATTAGGAAGAAATACAAAAAAAAACCTTTTCATATATTGTGTAAAAATGGGTTTGGCTTGCATGATCTCTCAGGTTCCAATCTCTCAAACATACTACCACATGTAATGCTTACTGCTGTAAGCAGTCTTATAGAAATCCAGTAGTAAGCATTTGCAAGATTTGTCCAAAGGCTACATTAAACTTTTGGAAAGTATCTTTACTATTCATACCACCAAGACCCACCATTTTAGTAAAAAAAAAATTTAGAAACTGAAGAGTACAAAAAAAGGAAACCAACAGGAAGATTTAAAAATAGTACAACATATGCCTGCATGTAGCTTATACTAAAACCACAATAGTAAAATAAAGCTGTAATTGCTTCCACAAAAATTATACTGTAATTTTGCTATAGTGGCATTTGAAAGGGTGTGGTGCAATATATAAACAAAACAAGAGCAATGTTTATATTTAACATGTAATTTATGAACAGACAAGCATCATAAATGTTTACAATTTTTGTTGATGTTTAAAAGAATGGGGTAATCAATATAACTGCAGAAATACTAGAAAATATTGGTCAAATAAATCAATGCACAATACTTTAAAATACAAAAGAAGGCTGATTTTGCTTAAATTAATCAGTAGCACCCATATAGTGTGGCTGTTCCCCATATCATCCCCACTCACTCCTAGGGTCTTTACCTGTTGGCTGTACAGTTATCATGTACAAAGGAATTAAGTAATTAAGAGAAAAGGGATAAGGGACATCTCACACACTGCCTCTGTCCTGATGGGTCCCAGTTTTTCCCAGGGGCTTGACTCCTCTTCAAATGATGCAGAGGAGGAAGAAAGGACCCACATACCTGTCTCTATCACTTTCTATTTCCATTAAATTAAGACCAGTGCAGAAAATAAATCCCTTCGAAATTGGGCCTCTGCTGCCAGGGCCAGCTCCAGACACCAGCTTAACAAGCAGGTGCTTGGGGCGGCCAAAGGAGAGGGGCGGCACCTGCGGTAATTTGGGGGCGGCAGGTAGCTCACTCCCTCTAGGAGAGAAGGACCTGCCGCTGAACTGCGGCCTCCGATCGCGGTTTTTGGTTTTTTTTGCTTGGGGCGGCAGAAATGCTGGAGCCGGCCCTGTCTGCTGCATAAAACACATTCATTCTTATACTGGATTATTTTTATGTTTGTACTGTCTTGAAAAAATAATAAAATGTCTCTTTTGTGGAGCAAACAGACCAGCTGGGAAAAGAAATTAGAACATGAGTTCTTCAGAAATGGTGGTGTAATCCACTTGCAATCAAAACAGCAGATCAATGCTATGCTCCTATCATCTAGAGCAGTGTTTCCCAAACTTGGCACGCCGCTTTTATAGGGAAAGCCGCTGGCGGGCCAGGCCGGTTTGTTTACCTGCCCCGTCCACAGGTCCAGCCAATCGCAGCTCCCAATGGCCAGTACGTCCCTCGGCCCACGCCACTTCCAGCAGCTCCTATTGGCCTGGAACAGTGAACCGTGGCCAGACCTGCGGATGGGGCAGGTAAACAAACCGGCACGGCCCGCCCGGGGCTTTCCCTACTCAATCAGCGTCCCAAGTTTGGGAAACACTGATCTAGAGAATTACTAAAATTATTATTTAAAAAAAAATTATTCCAGAAGTATTACAAATACCAAAAAGGTTAGGAAAATCTTGTGTGTGGTTGAGGGGTAACACAGCAGAGAATTAAAGTTAGCTTAAGCCACAGCAAACACGCGGACACACTAAGGTAAAACTCTAAAGCGTCAACCTTTCCTCATACCCTCAAGGCACGGTAATTACAGTAATGGGGAACAATTACTACAAAACCCTAAATAAACAGGGACTGCACAGAACCTGCAAATCAAGAGAGAACATAGCAGGGTGTGGTAGGGTGGCAGGAAAACAAACAAGATTTTTTTTTAAAAATGAGAGCCTTGATAAATTAGAATGTTTGTACTCCCAACCTACTCAAGCTGACTGTGGGTTTCCCACTGTACTAAGGACAGTCTGTCCTTCAGAAGAGAGACAGTCCTCATGTTTTCTCCAGGGACTACAGAGGTTACAGTTGACCTGGTGATCAATACAATGATCTACTGTCTGAAATGCCAACAGGTGTAGAGTCCTATTTGAAACGTGTATTTAGGCAGATTCTTCCCATTATTCCCAGCCAAAGATAGTCCTATGAAAAATGGCCAGAATGGAATCAGATTCCACAAGCTGTGCGAGTTCTATTAAGTACAAACACTTCAGAGCATAAACTGGAAAAGAATCACATAGTTGGAGCCTCTTGACTACTTCTCCTGTTTACACTCAAGTAAGAGAGTGCTGTAAAACCTCATTCTCCCTTTGGCAGACTCTAAATTCCACTTGAATGGGGTCAATTCCTTTGTTTGGGACCTTGCATTTAGTCTACAAGACAGCCATGCAGAAAAGGGTACTCAAGGCAAATGACTGGAAGGATGGGTTTGTGTAAGCGCACCTACAGGCCAGAAATCAAATAAGCGTCAGCACCCTCCATGACAAGAGAACTGCTTTAACTTCAGGACCCACTTGTATACATATGTAACAGCTCGAGACCCAGGGCACTGCACATCAAATAAGGGAACAGCACTGGAGAAAAAAAAATGAATTTGTGGCCTATGCAGCACTTCAAACAATCTCGAAAGGGCTCTGCTCTACCCTTGTTTGCCCAGTGAACATGATGGGATCTGGATGGCTCACAGAGAAGATGGTGACATAGGGGGTGCATATTTTGCACCAATAGCTTTATTCCCAGGGGTCCCCAGTGACTTTACAGAGTTATATGGTGGCAAAGATGGACACCAAAGTACTATCTCCAGGACAGACAAAGTGTGTGTACCGACAGAAGATTTTCAGACCCTCCCAGTGTTCAAAAGTCAACCCTACAATTTTGGGGCCATCCCAAGAGAGTGTCAATGTGTCTGACGCTGTCCTGACCGGGGTATCCAGCAGTACCACAATGGAGTGGTATCACAAAGCACCAAGCCTCCTAGAGACAACTGTCCCAGGGCTTTGCGGAAGGTTCACAGGCTCCGGCTCTCCACCCCCACCCCTGTGAAGAGCAGGAACAAAAGACAGGCTGCTGATTTTGCTTCCCCAGCAGCAGCAACCCTGGGATGGTCACAAGCTGCTTCCTTCCTCTTGCTCTCTCTTGGCGGGGGGGAGAGAGAGAGAAGGAAGGAATCACAGTCGGGAGGCCCCGGGGCAAGAACCAGCAAAGCCCCTGTTTCTGCCCCGTGCACGGGGCCTCTCGCCAGTAGCAGCTCTGCGCCCGGGGTGGGGCGGAGGACACTTGCCCCCCAGACCAGCTGGGGTCTCCAGGCTCCCTCCCGCACTTGCCTTGAGCTGGGACTTGGAGACCTTGCCGCTCCGGTCCAGGTCCAGGGCGGTGAAGGCATGCCAGATGGTCTTAAGCAGCTCCTCTTTCAGCCCCCCCATGGCCAGCTGCGCCCCAGCCGCACGCTCCGCTAGCTCCAGCAGCGCTGCGCTCCAGCCGCCCTGTCCCCTGCTGCAGCTCGCATCACCCCACCCCTCTCCGCCGCCGGCAGCCAACCAGGCGCGGGGCAGGGCTGCGCCCTCCGAGGCAGTAGGAAGTGACTGAGCCCTGGGCAGCCGCGGGCTGAGGATCATGTGCGCCCCTCTTCACCTCTCACTGACCCCTCGCGTAAAGTAGCCCCGAGTTGGGCCAGCCCCTGCTCCCAGCACCCCTCCCCCGGCAGCGGGCTGGAACCGGCCCCCGAAAGGCGAAATCCCCCCTGGCCCTCCTCACCCTGCCCTCCAGGGAGCCTGAGCTGCCCTGCAGGGCCGCATGGCAGGCTCAGGCCCCACGGTAATTATCACAGTGAAACGTGAGACCCCGATCCTGGCAACGCTCCGCGCAGGGGCAATGTGCGGGGAGTGACGCTGTCCCGGGGCAGAAGTGGTTGCAGGCTCAGGGCCTTGTTTTCTGTAATGTCTTTAAAACGAAACATGTAGCCCCAAAATGCTTTACAGGGTCAAACACTGACCCCTCCTAGGGCACAAGTACCTGCATTGCAGGTACTCTGCCTTGTCCCCTGGGACTGGTAGTGGGTACCTTAGTGAGGTGTTCTAGTGCCCTCCCTTCATGCCCTCTGCAGCACATACAAGCATGGATACTGTGTGCATGCATATAGCAGTATTTTAAAATGTTCTTTCTAGCTTATAGAAGACAGCACATTTTGAGGCTAAGAATTAAAAATTGTACAAGGCAACCCTGCCCCAGGCCGTTGCCTCAGACATCTTCACTTGGTCACCTAAGGTAAGGAGTCCCTTCTCCACAGAAGGGACTCATTACCCTTACTCACCTAGTCCACTTGCTCCAACAAAACACCTGATCCAATGTGTGTAACTGTTAGCAGCTGAGTAGGATTTTTCACAAGAGTAAATTTAAGCATATGTGGAAGTGTTTTTAGGAGTAAGGCCTTCAAGCTAATAAGGGGAAATCTAATAATTTTGTGGTCTGACTCTCAGGAATTTTTTTATGTTTTTAAATGAGTGTTACCAGTGGAATTTAAAAATAAATCATGCTAATGTTAGTACTGGGATCCCTCTATCAAAACTGATGAGCACCTAATGCTCTGTCTCAAATTGGCCTTATACAGATTTCAGAGCATCTCCAACAGGCAACTCCCTCTCCTAAGTTACTATTTTAAAACTGATGATTCCACATGTCTTTGTCTGACCTTTACATACACACTAACTCTATAGGGCATGCAACTTTTGAGTGGTCTTTGAAAATGGGCTTGAGTGGCATTTGAAATGAGATTGAGAATCAGTGAGAAATATGGTGGCAGTTTTTGGATTGATAACAGTGATATTGTCTGAGGAAGCCAGTGGTAAATGGAGTATAAGGCGGGGACAGTAGAAAGAGACAAAATCAGCGAGGTAGGCTGAAATAAATCTATTGGTGGTTTTAAAATAAGGACATTTTTTACATGGATCCTGAAATAAACAAGAAACCAATAGTATTGTTTGATGTTCACATTTTTTTTATGTCTGGGAAGGGAGAGGTATCAGCATTCTGCACTTGCTGGCATCTGGAGAGACTGGATTTGCAGACGCTAAAGAGAAGAGGGTTGCAATAATCCTGGCAAGAGGAAATGAAGGCATGGATGGAGATGAAGCTCTGTGGCAACAATGCAGTGTTGTTTGAGGGGATGACAGGCAGAACTGCAAATAAAGAAGGATAAGGCATGCTGAGAGTCTGGAATAATGCCAAGGTATAGACAGCTGAGACAAAGTGTGAGTCAAGGAAGAAGGCAGAAGTTCTATTTATTTTCTTCAAAGGGGTAGGGGAAAGCATTATTATATAATTTCTGTGAACTCATTTATTATGTTTATCCATTTGTTACATTGTGGCTATGCATGAGTGTCTTTAAGGAACCCTCTCTAATGGCACTTTGCCTCTGCCAAATATTTACACAATGAACCACTTTCTTTGCTGGAAATTGATGTACGCAGCTGAGAACATTCTCACAGAAATAAATAAATAACTTAGATATAGTGTATTTCATTCCAAAGGCTCTAAAACCACTTAATAAACTGAAATACAAACTGTAAATAGGGCTCATGCTATTGCTTTTCCCACAGCTGAAATGCAGCTACTTCTGGGGCAGAACTGACACTGAATCTTCTCCCATGAAGTCAGGGAAAAGATCTACAATGGGAGCAGTTTTGTTCTTGTAAAAAAGCTCATTGTGCCAAAGAAATTTACTCCATGTCTTATAAAACAAGGTATGTGTGGATCACAGGATGCTGGCAGGGGTGGCATTGCTGTATGTTGCAATCTGCCAGCACATCCAGAATGGACCCTGCTGACAAACAGTCACAGGGTATCAAATCTCAAGCGAGTAATCCTAACACTACTAGTTCTAATTTACTTCTGACAGATACTTGAGAAAGCCTGTCTCTTTTTTCATGCCAATAAAGTATAATTGAATTTGAAGATATAGAAGTTGGAGATAGAAAAGATGTACATCTGTGTGCCTACCCCTTCCTGTGCAAGTGTGCCAAAGACATGAGACGTATCATATCAAACCGAAAATGTACTTGATTTTTGACAAAAAGATGAACTTTTGTGAAATATACATGCAATAAAAACAAAGCTGTAGAGGAATATGCTTCCTGTCCAATCCGATATGAAGATATTTATGTCGATAATCCTGTCATCACCAACATAAAAAAACAATTGGAGATGACAAAACTTGCAAGTTGTGCAGTGCCATTATTTTTCCAGTGTAATCTGAGGAATCAATTCTAATGTAACTGAAGTTAATGGCAAAACTCCCACTGACTTTCATGGAGCAGGAGCAGGCTTTTTCTTTCCTTAATGATGTTTTAAAATCAGTTTAAGAATATGTGAACAAAAAAGGTACTGACGCTGAGGTGTTATGTTGCCATCATTAGACAAAACATGAAATTCATACTTGTTTTACTGATCATTTCACAAAGCTCAAAGTAATGTTCCCAGATTCAGTTTATGCAAAAAGAATTTTCCAATGAAAGAACAAAAGCTATGTGCATCGTCAGTACAGATGAAAGCAATGTCACTAATGATACCAAGATCTGCATAATTAATCTGTATACTTTTTAAAAGGCAAGAGTTATAAGGTCCCTTCTGACTTTAAAGTCTATGAATGCTATATTCAGCAAGGTAAAAGAAGTATCAGCCGTACGGTGTATTTTTCTACTGTGCAGTTGAGTCTGTTATCAAAGCCAACAAATAATTTTTGGTTGGCTCATGATACGAAAAGTAGAACAAAATGAAAGGAGGAATGTCACATCAGAGCTGGATGAATATTGCACACAAATTGTCACAAATGCTCACTTGAATTTAAAAGTGACCTTGGTTTATTTGTACGCATGCCACTACTGTGTTGAATTCCTGCACCTATTCCAGTAATTGAGGATTAGAGAGACAAGATGGGTGAGGTAATATTTTTTACTGGACCAACTTCTGTTGGTGAGAGAGACAAGCTTTCAAGCCACACAGAGCTTGTCCTCAGATGGAGGATCTCTCATAAAAATGCTCATTCAAACTAAAGGAAGCACAAGCTGGAATATTCTCAACAGTGGCACATTTTTTATGGGACATGACACTGCAGCAGGGAGGTATAATTCCCAGCTTGGTTAGACTTACATGTGCTAGCTCTAATCACAATGGAGAGCAAACTGTCAGAGTCCAGATCAGGGGTGGGCAAATTGTATGCAGGGCCATGAATGTAGGGCTGGGGCAGGGGGTTGGGGTGCGGGAGGGAGTGCGAGGTGTGGGAGAGGGTGTGGTGTGCAGGAAGGGGCTTGGGTGCAGGAGGGGGCTCAGGGAAGGGATTGGGGTATAGGAGGGGTCTCAGGGCAGGGGATTAGGGTGCGGGAGCAGGAGGGGTTTGGGTGCAGGCTCTGGCCTGGTGCCACTTACCTTGAGCAGCTCCAGGGTGGCAGCAGCACTCAGCAGGGCTAAGGCAGGCTCCCTGCCTGCCCTGGCCCCACGCCACTCCTGGAAGTGGCCAGAATGTCCAGCAGTGGCTCCTGAGGGTGAGGTGGGGCAGGTGGCTCTGCCACGTGCTGCCCTCGCTTGCGGGTACCACCCTCGAAGCTCCCATTGGCTGCGGTTCCCCGTTCCCGGCCAGTGGGAGCTGCAGGGGGCGGTGCCTGCAGGTGAGGGGAGCACACAGAGGCCTCTGGCCCCCTTCTCCCAGGGGCCACAGGGACATGGTGCTGGCCACTTCCGGGAGCAGCATGGGACCAGGGCAGGCATGGAGCCTGCCTTTGCCAGCCCCGTAGCTCAGCGGGGCTGGCAATCCTGCGGGCTGGATTGAAAGCCCTGATGGGCCGGATCCATCCCATGGGCCATAGTTTGCCCTCCCCTGGTCTAGATACACCATGTGGATTTGAGAAGATAATTTTGTCCTTCAATAGCTTTGCAGTTTAAAAGCAAGGTAGAGTTTAATGTTTTGCTGTTTTTTTAACTAAATAGAGATGCAATGGTCTCTCTTTTTGTTACATGGTAAATGATGCAGGGGTTAACATAGAATACCTTCAAAAAGCAATACAAAACATTTTTTGTTTGTTTGTTTGCAATAACTTTTTTGCTTATTTTATCCAAGGTCTTGGAATCCACAAATTCTGGTGATTAGGCTCTGCCCCCAGGATGGATGGATCACTAGTGTGAACTTCTTTATGAAGCTCAATAGGTGTTAACGCTAATGGTTAATTTAATTATGACAATTTAAATACCAACACTGTTAATTGCTGATGGTATCAGAAGCATCTAGTAACTAGATTCTAGTTAATGTATTTCTCCAGTGTACCTGAGCATAGCTGTTCTACTTATTTAAACAGGAATCAAGCTGCAAATTTTGTATATGCAAATAGTCTACTGAATAATCTTAACTGGATAGTTGATAATGCACACAGGTAAATATGAGGTTTACAGTGCCATCAGCTAAAATAGGTTAGACTCCCACAGTGTGGATTTTGTGAAGTTTTGTCAATGACCCATGAGGAGCAGTCAAGCCAGATCAATGAATAATCTAACAAATATATCTACTGAATTACTCTACTTCAGTATTACTGTCACACCTGGTATTAAAATATAAAAATGGCTCTAAGTTATTGTGAGCATAGCTCTGCTCTTGTGTTTCCCAATTTCCTCACCAGGATTTTACGCCCATTGCAACCTTCCCCTTCATCTAATCTGTATTTATAGTATTGTGCTATATGTTTAATTTGAAATGTGGGTTGCCTTGTCTAAATTAGACTGGAATCTCCTCATGGCATGAACTTTATCTTTTTACATGTTTTGCACAAAGGTGAGTTAATTTTTGGCATCGTATATATAAAACAAACAATATAATAAAAAATGAAATAATAATAATATCCCCAGAGAAAGTCAGTTTATAGAAAATCTTTGCAGGCTGTGCCAAAATATTGTATTGGCTTCTTTGTCCCTGATTGTAACCTAAAGAGGCCCTGATCCAGCAAAGCATTTGAGCAAATCTTTAGCATTAAGAACATAAATAGCCCCATTGAATGGGACTTCTCATATGATTACTTTTAAGCACGTTTGAGTGCTTTGCTGTATTGGGCCATAGCATATTTAAGGTTTTGTCTGCACAAACTTGCACCAGTTTAACTAAAGGTGTATTTTAAATCCATTTATTAAACTGGTACAAGATTGTGTCTGGATGCACTACTTTCAGGTTGAGTGGTTTACTTCAATTTAACTTTATCACTTTTTTATAGGATTGAACTAAGACACTCTTAAAATTAAATTAGTATGTCTTGACCCAATCTTGCACCAGTTTAATAAAATACATTTAGTTAAAAGAGTGTAAGTTTGTAGTAGAGAAAGTCTTATTTAGACACATTTTCAAAAGAGGCCTCTAAAATTGCAAGGGCCCTTTTTGCTTTTAAATCTTTGTCACACTAAAACCCCAATTTGTGAGTAAATAGATTACTTAGGTTTGGCTCATGCAAATTCAGTTTGAGCTCACTAATCTGAGTTGGTGCACCCAAAAATCTAGATGTCAAAATTGTAGAGGTAAGATTGAAGCCCATTTGACAGTGTCTAAAGTGCCACATGCAAACAATTAAAAATAATAATCATTTTGGTCCACAAACTAATCTGCTGTTATAATGTTATGTATGTGATAAGCTCTGTGACAGTGGTGACATTATACAGATGGTACCTTTCTGAATTCTGAGGACTTTTTTAAAAATTGTGTTTATTCTGAACAAGATTGCTCGTGGTGTTTAAAAATGGGACGGGGTAGAGGGGCACAGGGAGGGAAAATTGGCTCATTGTCTCTTACAGTGACTCAGACTTTCAGGAGGAAGCTCTGACTAGACCCTGCTGAGCTCAGCCATAGGAGGTCACAATTACTTTGTTTTAGAAGCTTAATTACTCTTTGTTTAACCAAATAATAAATATTTGTCAGGCAGCCCCCAGCCGGAAGACACACTATACAGTTAAAATTGTCACTGTTTATTTATTGGCATTGGCTGCTTAGATTGCCATCAAGGAAAGAATTCAGACACTCCAACAACTCAGAGTCCCAGACCCATATGACCATACACAACCTTCTCAAACTCGTAACTGCCTCAGCTCTGCTTCCTCCTCTCTCCACAACAGAAATAAAATGAAACATGCAAGACTTTGAGATTAGGTGTCATTGTAGCTTTCATTTGAATCAGGAAACAATTTGTGTGTTTAATTTAATATGCACAATATCAGAGGAATAGGACATTAAATTAATTAGAAGAGGTAAATTTTCCCCAGTAAATTTAGGGGAATAAGCTTCACTGGGTACAAGACCTTTATACTAGGGCTGTCAATTAATCGCAGTCAAAAAAATTAATCGCGATTAATCACACTGTTAAATAATAGAATACCAATTGAAATTTATTAAGTATTTTTGGATGTTTTTCTACATTTTCATATATATTGATTTCTATTACAACACAGAATACAAAAAGAACAGGAGTACTTGTGGCACCTTAGAGACTAACAAATTTATTAGTCTCTAAGGTGCCACAAGTACTCCTGTTCTTTTTGTATTCTGTGTTGTAATAGAAATCAATATATACCAAAATGTAGAAAAACATCCAAAAATACTTAATAAATTTCAATTGGTATTCTATTGTTTAACAGTGCAATTAAAACTGCGATTAATTGCAATTAATTTCTTTAATCGTGATTAATTTTTTTAGTTAATAGCGTGAATTAACTGTGATTAATTGACAGCACTCATAAAAACCTATTATTCAAGATGTTTTTTCTCAATAAATCTTCAACTTATAGATTTCACCAGCAAGATGAGAACTTGTATGCATCCACACCTTTGTACAAATGCAATACTAATAATTGTGTAAATATCAAGATTTGTGTGCACAAAAATAGGATTTGTAAATTAAGAGCAATAACCACATCGCATCTTTAAGCCGCGGGTGAGGTGATTTGGCTGCCTGGTCGAATGAAGGGAACAGTGCTTTATGGCTGGGGAGGGGAGAGAAAGAGGTCAAACTGCTGTAAAAGGGGAAAGG
This sequence comes from Trachemys scripta elegans, assembly GCF_013100865.1. Taxonomy (NCBI): domain Eukaryota; kingdom Metazoa; phylum Chordata; order Testudines; family Emydidae; genus Trachemys; species Trachemys scripta. The sequence continues at coordinate 97,483,166 of NC_048301.1, forward strand.
GGTGACACGGCCTCATCCCCGGAACTGGATGGGCCTAAG